>NC_037671.1:91997018-92297018 GCF_003255815.1 Theropithecus gelada | reverse complement strand
ACTGCTAATATTCTTAAACTCAACACCCTTAACTCTAGTTACGTCAGACTATACCACTGTGAGCTGATGTGTTTATGGGTATAGACATGTATAGATAATAATAAATATATGTTCTTTAACCTCATATATTTTATGAGTACATGTATGTTCCTAAGAGAATGGGCATTAGAATGGTGGTAGGGCTTAAATGTTATAGATTTAGGAACCTTATGCCTATAAATGGTGAGTTAATGAGTGGCCTTTCCTCAGAAGAGGAGTGGAGCTATAATTTAAAAGTGTGACAAAAAGTTTTGAGAAAACAAATAAGAATTGGAAGAATCTCAGAAGCACATGACAAAGACCAAAGAGGGGTGGCCAGGCCAGTTGAATAAGAGGGCTGTCACAATTACCAAAGGAAGGGACATTTTCTCATTAAGTTGATCATAGAATCAAGTGTCACAAGAGGTCAATAGAATGAAGACACAAGAAAGTCTACTGGATTTGAAAATTTGGAACCATGAGAAGCAGTTTTTGCTGATAACTTGAGGTAGAAAAATATCATAATGATATTTTTACCATGGTCTAAAGCAAAGCCTGACACTATGGCATACGTAGTAGAGTATTCAGCTCAATGATGGCTGAATTTAATTGTAATAGATTACTTTATGCTGATTTCATACAACATTTATCAGACTGGTAAAGACTTTAAGACAGAAGAATGAGTCTGAATTACATTTGGAAAAAAGTACTGCCTTTGTTAGTTTCTAATACATTATCATAACCTTGTTTTCTCCTTGTTTTGACATCTCATCCTATTTTCTCACATCCCTGACATCACCAAGAACCCAAATATAGCCTCACATAAATTTCATTGTTGAGAACCTGATAATCTCAGAAATAAAGGTCATAAAAGGAAAGATGTTAATTCTACAAAGATAAACTATGTGTTTATAACTATCTCTCATCTAATATAGTATCATTAATATTAAATGCTATAAAATCAAATGACTGTTTATACACATCTAATACAGAGACTGTGCTGTGATAGATGATAGGTGATAGATAGATAAATAAATAAACATATATCTTTTCTTCTTTCTCCAGTAGATTTTAAATTATATGTTCCATATCATGTACTTGCCAATATAAAAAGTATAACCACCTAAAAATTTGGAAATTTTACTTTTGCTATGTGCAGTATTTGTTAATACTGATAAATCTTTTATTTTTAGACACATTTCCTTTATCTTTGAAAATTATATAAACAAAGAACAGAAAGCCATTATCTTATTTCAACAAACATTGGATATTAATATAATTTGTAAGTGACTTCTGGTACACCTGCTGCATTAAACACTGGTGTTATGTTTGAAAATACACCAGCTGACCTCCTTTAGACTGCTGCCTGCCTACTTTGATGTTTCATTATTTACTTCAATCCAAGGATGAAATGGATGAATGGATCTTAATTATAGTGTCCTGGTGACTCTTTTTTCAGAGCATTTTTCTGGACAAGCATCAGCTAATCTAACAAATCATGAACAGTTTACTTTATAGTTTGGCTGGGATTAAGTTACTAACTGGAACCTGCAGGGAACGCAAAAAGCAATGTCTCCTGATAAAATGCACTGGGTGTTTGCTATGCCTGTTTCAATTTTAATTCATAACCTTTAGGAATGAAGAACTATAAACAGATAATTCTCTGACAGATACATTTTTATACACTTAAATTTATAGCACTTCAAACATAAACCCTGTGTATCCAATTTACATATCTAAAATCTACATCATGTGTTTGACTTTGAATTTGTTTTATTTCTGGAGTTTTCACTGTGTAAAAAGAGTTACTTTGTAATTTTTTTTATTTAATACAGTTTTAGAAGTATTTCTTTCTTAGAACTAGGTTAAAACATCTGCAGTTATCCTTTTAATTGCATGTAAGTGATTATACACATTTGATTATGTTTTAATTTGAAGTATTTTTATGTGATCCTGGGACACATAGATTGTTGAAGGAATTTGAGTTCAAATTTTGGATGTTTTTCAAGTTTCAACTAAAAAGTATAAAGTTTTGGAGAAGTCAGATGACTATTTGAGAGTTTGTAATAACTGTTGTAGATAAGTATTATTCAAAATTTTCCAAAGAACAAAAAGTGTTCAACCTTTATGCTTAGGTTATTATTATTTCTTCTAATAGTAATTGATTTTTTTGTGAATTTCATATGCCATCTGCTGGATGACACGATTTTCTTGTTCAGCATAAAGTTTGTTCTTGCAGACAATATGTGTTTTCTTTACACATATCAGTAAAGACGTGTTCATTAGTTAGAGTAGGCTAATGAATAACATGTAAAGCCATAGTTTCTAATAACTGTCATTTAACTGGACATTTTTTCATCTTTCTTCACTTAGATGCATGATAAACATATATAAGATAACTCAATATAGAAGTTAGATTTAGTATCCTTCTGGGTAACTAAAATTACCCTGCCATCCTTATAAAATGGTATTTTTTATTGTTCTTACACTGTAAACAAATGTATTGGCAATAAAGAATTAACAGCACATCCAGGAAGACTTTAATAATTACAATGTAAAATACTTCTTGTGCCATTCTATTTATCTAATTTATAACTCTATTTGATTATTCCAGCATGCCTTTATCTGTAAGAATTGCACCCTAGGGACTAGTCAAATTATTAATTCATCACTTGTCTTTTTTTACGGTTACAATCCCCATTATAGTATGAGCATAGAGTGATATTCTCTTCTGAAAGCTGCCAGCCAACTGGTTCCAGTCTAGGTGACCTTTTGTTTGTAACCATGGTCCTAATAGTTTTTCTATTGGCTTCTGTTTCTAATAGATTACGTTACAATCTACTTTTTTGTCTTATGGTATCATGATGAGGATAGGACAGCAAGAGTGAATTCCACACCTGCAATTACAGAGTTTTAAGAAGAGGAAAGACTTGCTTCAAGTTAACCTGTAGGCTTAAAAAAAAAATGCCTTTTGATTTATCTGTCACCTGATCCATCAGCAATGAATAATTTTCATGGAAGGTGCACTTTAATTACATTCCCATTTGACTTGCATTATCAAGCCCTATCTAGGTAATTAATCTCACCAAGTATCCAATTTCGGCCTTTATTGCTGGCAGGCAGACCTTCAGAATTATGTGTGCTTGAATGGGTCTTGGGCCTTTTTCACCAGGCAGACCCTGAAAGAGATCTGAGGCCTTCCAAATCTTGAAAGTATGCCTATGAATTTTTTTCTCTTAGATATTGTGAATAAATTAAATTATATTTGGCATCACAAATATACTTCCATAATCAAAGAAACCTATATATTATTGTAATCATGAAAATGATATTAAAATTGAGTCACCTTTCACTTCTGGGTGTAACCAATCTGCATGTCATTTTGTATGTAGAGGATCTGTGCTGAATTATTAACTGTAGCTAACATTTGTATCAGTTTGCTGGTGTAAGTTTGCAAAAGCTACCTCCTAAACTTCAGTATATTGGTTTAGTTCAGGATTTAAGGTTTATATGTATTGAAGTGAGTTGGGGTTAAAGATGGTTAGATAAAATTAGAAACATTTACGATAAGCCTTGTACTTTAAATTCAGTTATATGCTCTCTTTTCTACAACTTCGTTTATTCTGAATTAATAGATTCCTCACTTTTTATATTTCCCTATCTTGATTTTCATAATTTTTATCTCTTAATTTCTGACACTGATTAATGTCAAAAGTCAGTGATCCTAACAACTTAGTTTACACACACACATACACAGACACATATAAACACACTCAAAGTAATTTTGAAACATAAAATTCGCCTTTCTGTTGTTGTAGTCTTATTTTATGATCTTGTGCAAAAATGCATAAATGTTTTATGATTTGTATATTTGGAAATTATGATTACTGTATATGTACTATTTTGATTCTCTGAGAATATTTCAAGAAACCCTGGGGGTTCTCTGAAAATCAAATTAAAATATAGAGTAGATGGATTGGCTGTCTGTTTGAAAGTGATCTAAATATCTGACATTATTTTAAGCTGTAGATTGTCTGATTTGCAGAAGAGAAGGCAGTCCAATCTTTAATAGACTAAATAGGTTATAATGTTTGCACAGCAAGAATTTTGGAAAATTTGGACTGATGATACTAGGAAAAAGGATGAGTACTTTTCCAGTTTCCACTGTCACTTCTATTCAGGTAAGGCCATGAATCTCTGCTTCTTGCCCTGAGTTCTCTCACAAACTGCTACCTGTATCTTCACAAGGCCATAGATTGTGATTGCATTTATAAGTGTTCCACTATCAAAACCAACTTTACACAGCTAACTTTGTTTTTTTTTTCTCTTAATGAAAACTTTCATTTGACCTTTTGATTTTTACAAAAATAATGGAAGACATTTTAATGTAACATATAATATGGATTTCTAAAACATTTAACATTTCTTTGTAAAAACCACATGGAACTTTCTATCCAAGTGTTAGTTTCCCTTGTCATTTAGAAATAAATCTTCAATTGTTAAAAAGTAGTTTAATTACAATTATATATAGGAACATTTTACTATGGGTTGAGTATCTGTTATTTGTAATGCTTGGGACCAGAAGTGTTTCCGATTTTGAATTTTTTTTGGAGTTTTGGAATATTTGTATTATACTTACTGGTTGAGCATTCCCAGTCTAAAAGTACAAAATCCAAAATGATCCAGTGAGCATTTCCTTTGAACATCATGTCAGTGCTCAAAATTGTTTTTAACTTTGGAGCATTTTGGATTTTAAATTTTCAGATCAAGTATTCTAAACCTGTACCCATAATATTTCTAGAATGAAGATGTGATAATTTAACAATGTTTTCATTAGATACATTCATGATAATTGTTTACAAACCACACAGTAGCTTAAATCAGAATTTAAATTGGTCAGGAAGCTTCATTACTGAATGATTTACTATTGTGAATTCTGTAGTAAAGTTTATATGTGCACATACACATATACACACGTACACATGCACACTAGATATGTACATATTCTGTTGTATGAATATATATGAATTCACACTTTACATTTTTAAAGAAATTGTTTTGTTTATATAGTATTGACATATACTTTCCCTAACAATCAGACATATATAGCTAAACAAAGAGTTTATGGCTTATTAACATCTGTCCCTATCTTTAGTTCCCTTCTGAACCTAGGAATCATGAGAATTTATGTTTCTCAGTAATTGTTGTAATTGTTATGGTTCCCTGTAACACCATTTTGAATCAAAATATGGCAAATATAATTAATCTAACGTATATAGATAAAGGAGAGATTACTTGTACATTGTATAGTAAATAAATAGGATTTGGTTTAGTATTTAGGAATGATTTGTTAAACAGAAACATTCCCCAAAGTTATTTTACTTTTCTTTTATATATTCTTTAGACATATGTTTTTTCAATGTATTGACATGCCAAAAATGTGTATTGCCTGGTCTGTTTACATAATCAATAAATACATCGAGCCCAGTGGATTATTTTTTCTATATCAAAATAAAATCAGTTTCTATGTAATAATGCATCTAGAGAAAAATAGACATAAAAGACATATCAGAGAAATTGGGCACTGGATTTAGAATCAAAATGTTTGAATCCCAGGTTGAACAAGTTGTTTTTTGACCTTGGGCAAGTAATGCAATCTCTCTATCTTATTAGTTAATCTCAGCATTACGTGAAGCAATACATGAAAAAATGTTTTATAAAATAAAAACCTCATGCAGTTATGAGTTAGTGGTGTTGATGTAGTAGAATTGAATTCTGTGCTATAAATTTAACTGTGACAAAGTGGAGTTTTGGAAAAAGTAACAAAATAATGCTGATTATTATACAAGATTAATGTTGTCTTCACTCTCACAATATGTAACCCTCTCAATAACCAGGACTACAAAAGAATAATAAATCATTGACTATTCTTTAAACAAGTAATGTTGACATTTTTAAAAACCAATCTCGGCAAAATTTTTGCAATTAATGAGCTGTATTAGATATAATCAGTTTCTAAAAATGAACTTTGAATTCTGAAGACACTATCTCCCAATAAATTAAAAACTTATTTTTATTGCCAGTTTTCATATTACATGTTTTTAAAAAATGATGCTAAGTGTTCATGTAAAATTTTATTCCTGTACACTTTGAGAAATCGTTATTTGATAAAATGTTGGTACCCTACGGTATTATATGTGTGCGTATATTTATATAAAATTGAATATTTATTTAATTTAACATAAAATTTGATTATCTCTCTGTATATAGATACAGATAAAGCTGTAAGGAGAGATGTATAATATAGAGATATATAGAGATATGTAATATGTATTATAACATATAATACATATGATTTTCTTCTCTATCAGACTATAGGACCTCTACCATCATTGCACCCAATTTATGTCATGTTTTCAGGGTTAGATAGCATAACTTTGGAAGACAATTATTTTATAGGAGGAACATTGAAAAGATTCAAAGATCAACTCTCTGTAGCTGTTTTAAGTTTTTAAGATATATTCTCTATCCCACCTCAATTAAACAAATAAGAGAATACAAAATAACCATTTTATTGTTTTGATTACTGTTTTAATATTCAGGTATAATTGAGAACTTTGAGGAAATTTTAAACGTTTGTGGACATCTATTTTTTGAAATTTAAGCCCATTTATAGCCAAACTGGACAAAAAAAACCATGATTTATTGGAATAGTGATTTGGAGTTTCAATGGTTCAGAGGTCACATAGGAATCACAAGCAGAATATCCCCTTTTGTAACTTTGTAGGAGCTTCCAGGGCACCTGAAAGTCATTCTCTTATTTAATATATTTGATTGGTTTTAAGCTATTGAATATACACACACTAACACATACACCCTGCTTAGACTATTTCAAACTATTTCAAACTATTAAATTTAAAAAGCAATAATTAGGAAGCTGAGGAATGTAAAACACAAGAAAAGAGAGAAGAGAGAAGCATGTGATTTCCACAAGTACTCTGAATTTGGATGGAATTGCATATGAATGACAGCAGTCCCAGACTTTCGTTAACCCCAGAAAATTGTTGTTTCTTTTACATCTACTCCCACAGGCTGTTGGTGGGGATTTGGGGGCAACATGATGATATTCTTAGGCTTCCTCTTCAAGACTTTTATACTGTTTGATGAGTTATCTCCCTTTTGTTCTCTCCCTCCCAATGCTGCTTCTTCCCTCCCTCCCTTTCTTTCTTTCCTTCCCTCTTTTCCTCACCTCCCTCCATCCTCACTCCATTTCTTCCTTCCTGTTTGTTTTGGTGGTAAGGAACTAGGTGCAGAGGAAAAAGCATGCTACAATATGAGATCATTATTCCAGTGTCACAACAGTCATATAAACGGTGCACAAAGTGCAAGTTGTTCCCTGAGAATTCATTTCTTTGCCTCCAGGATGCTGCTGCTTTTTCCATCCTTTGATACTTACTTCTCTTTCTGAGGTATATCTAACTTGAGAGCTCCAGGTTTGAGATCAGTAGTAAGAACAACAGGCTTGTCTGTGATACTCTACTGTTTGATATGGAAAAATATTGGAATATTTTCTTTTCCTGCCAGCTCTCTATGAGAGAAATCTCTCAATTATCTACTGAATACATTTCAACAAATCTGAATAAGTTTATTTTAAAGTAGTTGTTTGAGGCCCTTTGAAAACAGATTTTCTTTCCTTTGACATTTACACATTCTTGTAAACAAAATACAGCACAATACCCAAACTGATTTTATGTTTATACAAGTAACTTTTTTTCTAAGGGTAGAATTCGTCAAAAAACTATCCACAGAAAATTAGGTCTCGTTTCTAATCTATATTCCAGAGAATAAAAATAGTCTTTTGCTATAGCCTTGTTCAATCAGTGTGTAAAGACATTCACTTACTAAAAGAACTTGTGATTCTGACCTTTTGGAAATGGTGTGCGGTCACTGGAACCTTGCTTTTGATCACCGGTAATCTTTGACATTATTGAGCAACCTTATCCTTGTGGATCTTTCTTCTGTGTTCTGGGTCAGTCTCCCATGGGAGAAAAGTGGAACTTTGAATTGCGGATTTGAAAACACAGAAGCAATACACTCTTCTGTTGTTTAAGGTATTTTCTGTGAAGATTCTCACTGTACTGACTATGCGTTCTACCAACACAGTAAAACAAAACCAGCAGCCACTTTTAATTACTCATTCATACTTAATTTTTATGTCTTTTTCCTAACTATTTCGAACTGCCACCCCTATACAGGGCAAACAAAAGGAATAGGTTGGCTGATATAAGCTTCCTTGTTTTTCCTTTTTTTTAATCAAAATAATACTTTGTACACTATCCAATTTATATTACTCTACAGATCCTTCAAATCTATGATAAAATTGTTAAGTTGGAAGAAGGGTGTCATTCAAACAAGAGGTTACTCTTGGTTACTTGAGCAGTGGCTGCTATTGGAACTGGTATTGGGAATGAGCTATTCACTTCTGTTCTTAAAAGTGTAAAAGGGACCACCGGGCAGGGTGACTTATGACTGCAATCCCAGCACTTTGGGAGGCCAAGATGGGCAGATCACAAGGTCAGGAGATCAAGATCATCCGGCTAACACAGTGAAACCCCATCTCTACTAAAAATACAAAAAAGTAGCTGGGCGTGGTGGCATGTGCCTGTAGTCCCAGCCACTCGGGAGGCTGAGGCAGGAGAACTGCTTGAAAATAGGAGGCGGAGGTTGCAGTGAGCCAAGATCATGCCACTGCACTCCAGCCTGGGCAACAGAGCAAGCCTCTGTCTCAAAACCACAACAAGAAAAGTGTAAAAGGCTTTGAACAGTTGTACATTTGACTGCCTACTACGCTTTCAAAGTGAAATACACATGAAATCCAAGCAATTTGTAACATGAAATATGAATAGAATCTGAAACTTTCATGTATACCTTGCATTTGCCTCATTTTCTGATGCTAAACTCATTGAAGAGGTTGTGAGAAATATTTTATTGGGCAACCTGAAGATATAAAGTTATGTGATGATTGTGTATTACTTTTCTTTCTTGTATTAAAAGACTTTTATTCTAGTAGTAGTATAGTATTAGGCTTGAAAGTTTTAGTGCTTAGTATACTACATGAACTGTTTTTTTAAACACTACTTTAAATAGGTTTTTAAAGGTACATCAATTATAATGAAACATTTTCCAATATGTTCTGGGTACCAAGTATACTACTTGTGCCTCTTTTGTAGGTTATAGCAAGAAAGATGCATTATATGCCTCCCATATACTGGATATATGTTCAGATCTCTGTGCGCCATTTCTGGAGTATATGAAGAAATGAAATAGGGAATTTAACTATGATTAGAATTTTAATAGTCTCTATTGCTAAATAGAAAATTTTCCATTTCTCTATTTAAATTTTCACAAAATACAGAGGAAAATAATGTAATTTATGGTTATTCATACCACAGTATGAAAATAATAAAGATTCAAAGAGTATAGTTTCCATGTGTCTATTTTAATTGTTATAGGTAGATAGGCATGGGATTAAAAAGCAAAAAAAAAACAAAACAAAACTGTGGCTGATTATTACTGGTTAACGTATGGGTCTAACAGGTTATTCTTTTTGCTCCTATTTTCCCCCTACTATTCTATATCTTTGCTGGTGGTCTCCCTCATAAAACACAGGTGCTTTTAAAAAATATAATTATTTCACCTTTTAAAAAAATATTTCTTTATGTCCTTATGATACAGAGAACTTTAACAAATCCTTTGGTATTATAATATAAATACCAGTGAAACTATAAAATTTGAAATATAATTATTGTCCCAGGTTTGGTCAGGGCAAAACGCTTATATTACAACCCTAGACAGATAATGTTTCACATATGTTGATGATTATGCTTTACATTAGACGGAAAGTCTCATTTCGTTCTAAAACTAAAAACAGAAATAGAAGCATTTTTATAATATTTCTTGAATATCCCCCATTTTTGGAAGCAGAAAAAGTAAGACTGGACTTATGTAAAATATATTGAAGGATGCATTCTCACCTGTTAACACTTAATTGACCCTCTAGGAATCAAACTTGCAAGAGTTTTGTGAGGAATGTGTTATTATTCTGAATGCTGAGAGAAGTTAAACAAATTGCCGAAGGTGATAAAGCCCATACACTTGCTGGGTGAGACAGCCCCTGAGGTTATATGGGTCTGTGGCCTGTCCTGTTGTTTTCTAGGTTATTTATTTCTTCCTGTCCTTGATTTTCACACTTGCGTTGTCCTATTTCTGGAAAAAAAAATCAATTATAATAAACATGTGATTCATACTAATACTAGAAAATGTTAAGATATGAGCTACACATCACAATCTATACTAGTTTTGGATTAAGTTTAAAGGTGAAACATGCAAATATATTCATGGTTATCAGAGAATGAAATGGATTTGCATCACACATTTAACCTTGATATTTGTGGATTTGAGTCAGAATATCCTAGTTACAATGCATGGAAAAGCCATGGGGATAGTTTTCTATGCACAGTAGCAGAAATGCTAACATCTTAATGTGCTTCTTTGGACATTTTTTTTTCTACATTATACATTAAGTTTGTTCTCTAATAGTTGGAAAGTGTTTTAGATTGTTGGTGTTGTATATACTGGTTAGAGAATTATCTTTAGAAATATAAAATTAGTTTAAGTTCCTTATAGATTCTGGCTATTAGATTTTTGTTGGATGCATAATTTGCAAGTATTTACTCCCATTCTGTAGGTTGTCTATTTACTCTCTTGATAGTTTATTTTGCTGTGCACAAGCTCTTTAGTTTAATTATCTCCCATTTGTCAATTTTTTTGTTGCAGTTGCTTTTGGCATCTTCATCATGAAATCTTTGCCAGGGCCTATGTCTGGAATGGTATTTCTTAGGTTATCTTCCAGTGTTTTATAGTTTTAAGTTTTACATTTAAGTCTTTAATCTATATTGAGTTTATTTCTGTATGTAGTGTAAAGAGGGGGTCCAGCTTCAATCCTCTGCTAGTCAGTTATTTGAGCACCATTTATTGACTACATAGTTCATTCCCCACGGTTTGTTTTTGTTAACTTTGTCAACGATCAGATGGCTATAGGTGTGTAGCTTTATTTCTGGGCTCTCTATTCTGTCTACTTTTGTACCAATACCATGCTTTTGTGATTACTGTAGCATTGTAATACAGTTTGAAGTCTGGTAACACGATGCCTAGAATTGACCTGACTAATTCAGCTCTTTTTTGGTTCGTATGAATTTTGAAATAGTATTATCTAATTATGTGAAGAATGTCATTGGTAGTTTGATAGGAATAACACTGAATCTGTAAATTGCTTTGAGCAGTATGGCCATTTAAACAATATTGATTTTTTTCCTATCAATGAACATAGAATGTTTTTCTATTTGTTTGTGCCATCTCTGATTTCTTTCAGCAGTGTTTAGTAATTCTCATTGTACAGATCTTTCACCTGCCTGGTTTGCAATATTAAACAATCCTATTACAAAGTGGGCAAAGGACACGAAGAGATGCTTTTCAAAAGAGAACATGCAAGTGGCCAACAAACACATAAAAAGTGCTCAACATTACTAATCATTAGAGTAATGCAAATCAGAACTGCAGTGAGATCTCACAACAGTCAGGATGGCATTATTAAAAAGTAAAAAATAACAGATGCTGGTGAGGTTTTGGAGAAAAGGGAACACTTATACACGGCTGGTGGGAATGTAAATTAGTTCAGCCTTTGTGGAAAACAGTGTGGTGATTTCACAAAGAACTTAAAACAGAACTACCATTTGATCCAGCAATTCCATTATTGGATATATACCTAAAGGAATATAAATTATTCTGCCATAAAGAGACATGCATACAAATGTTCATCACAGCACAGTTTACATGGAATCAACCTAAATGCCTATCAGTGTTGGAGACTGCATGGAGAAAATGTGGTGCATAAACACCATGGAATACTACATAGCTTTAAAAAAGAATGAGATCATGTTCTTTGAAGCATCATGGATGGAGCTAGAGGCCATAATCCTAAACAAATTAATGCAGGAAAAGAAAAACAAATGGTTCATGTTCTCACTTACAAGTGGAAGTTGAACACTGAATACAGAGAGACACAAAGAAGGAAATGACAGATATCAGGACTACTTGAGGGTGGAGTTTTGGAGGAGGGAGAGGATCAGAAAAAGTACCTGTCAGATACTATGCTTATTACCTGGATAATGAAACAATCTGTACACAAAACAACCATGACCCAAAATTTACCTGTAAGACACCTGAACATGTACCCCTGAATCTAAAATAATAAGTTTAAAAAGATATAAAATTAACACAAAAAGAAAGAAGACATTGATTACTATTATTTTGATGAATTTGAGCCAGCATTTTTTATGTTTAAATTAATACCCTGCACAAATTAATTGCTTTAAATCTGCTGTATCACATTGTTGATCATATCAGTTTATTTGAAATTCAAAAATATTCTAAATCATATTTTTTACCTAATCGTATTGAAATTTTAAGGCATTTTCTGAAATAGCTCTTGCTTTTGTCTTCAGAATTTGAGATGTGTTAATACAATGTGCACAATAAACAATTCTAATGTTTATATAAACTTGCTTACTTTTGTCATGCACATATGTATTACAATATAGCACAAAAATTAAATTTAACATTATAATTGAGTTCCTATAAATTGCATATAAAAATATATAAGCCAGTTAGCAAGGAGAGAGATGGAATTTGTAATTTAAGTACATATCAGATAAAAGATTACAAATATACAAAGCTCATGTTCTGTAGATAACTGTTCATTATTTATAGTACTTACCAGAAATATAATTTTTTGGAGTTGGGGTGAAAAGAGTTATACTTACCATTATTATACTTATTTTATTTTATAAACATTTTTCTCAAATTATTAATTTTCTCAAGGTTTTTTTTTTTTTTTTTTTTTTTTTTTTTTTTTTTTTTTTTTTTTTTTGCTTGCTTTATTCAGTTCTACTTCTCACCTTCCACCAGGTCCACTGAGCTCCACTGTACTACACTTAATCTTAGCCATGACGCTGACAAGCAGTTGAGCTTCACTGTAAATATACTTTGAAACCAATTCTGTGAGAATATTTTTAAACAAGTGCTATTATTAAAAGTCTTTTCAAAAGTGAAGTACCAATTTCCTGTGATCTCAGTGAACAACAAAAAAGTCAAGCACCTAACAATGTGAGGTGTGTAGTAGTTGCATAATATGTATTTTGTTGAAAAAATAGATTAATATATTATTTCTATTGAACTGAACTGTGTGAGGCAATGTAGCATGTTGTCTACATTTGCCTTAAAGCAGAGTTATATAATGAAAGCCTATTCATTCAGTCTTTGCTTGTAGATGCTATGAAAAGATAAAATGACATAGTGGTTTACAATAGTAGCTGAAAAATAGAAAGTACATATCTTTGAAGAAATAATTAATCAATAAACTAAACAAGGTATAATATGGTTCAATTGCTATTTGCCACACATATACAAATTACATGGGGGAAGTTATTGGATGAGAAAACAACATTGCTTCAATTGTTTGTATAGTTCATGTAAAGTAATAATTTGTCCTTAGTTATTCAGATGATTTCCTTAACTTTCCATGATCATTTATTTGAAAAAATGTTTATGTGTGTACGTGAAATAAATTTAGTATGCATTCTAAACGAAATCTCTGTTTCTAAATAGGTTATAAATGGAAAAATAAGACTCATGTCTAGGTTTGATTTTTAAAAGCTCTGCAATTTTTTTTGGATTTTTCTGTTAAATATATAATCTGCATATTTCAGGAAGGCATGTATTCAGTAGTTGCAGAATTTGGAAACGGATTGAAGGTGAAGAAAACTGAGAAAATACCTTTGTGTTTAGCAAGAAAGATATTGAAAACCTTAAAAAACAAAACACGATTTTATTATAGTAGTGTGACTATACATGTGGAAAGTAAAACTAAGGAGAATTGTCAAGGTCATCTCTGTTTCCTTCTTTTCTTAAAATACAGTGATATCCTTCATTTGTAGTATTGTAATGTATACTTTTGTTGCCAAAATTGTAACTAGACTTTTACAGATTTACTGCATTTCCATGTTGCTAATTTTAAAATTCAGCATCTGCAGTACTTTTCCCCAAATAGCCATTAGATTATCAAAATGTTTGACATATATGCCCACTCTTGACTGTGAACCTAAACAGACAGATCATCTAATGAAAAGCCAGTTAAGAAATATTGTGGGTAGGTGTGCATGTTCTCCATACAGCAAAGTCCTAAGATCAGTTATAGAATAAGGAGTTAATAAATGCTTTACACCTTTTGAGATGCCTTCTTAGCTGATAGTCAAGCTAACATAAAAAAGAGAAAAGTAAATATTTTGCCCTTGGAGAAAATGCTGTTGATTGGCTTGGATAAAGAGCAAGTTTCAGAAAGGAAATCAGCATATTGAAGAGCTATCTGTACCTCTATGTTTATTGTAGCATTATTCACAATAGCCAAGATATGAAATCAACCTAAGTGTCGATCAACAGGTCAACAGATTTTTTTAATGTGGTACATATATACACAATGGAATACTATTCAGCCATAAAAAAGAAAGAAATCTGGTCATTTGTAGCAATATTGTTGAGCCTGGAGGATATTATGTTAAGTGAAATAAGTCAGGTACAGAAATACAAATACTACTACATGTTCTCACTTATATGTAAGAGCTAAAAACTTTGATTTAATAGAAGCAGATAGTAAAATAGTGGTTACTGAGAAGGTTGGGGAGAGAGGAAGATAGAGGTCGGTTCATATATACAAAACTAGAGCTATATAGGAGAAATAAGCTATGGTGTTCTTTAGTACTGTGGTGTGATATAGTTAACAATAATTTATTTTATATCTTCAAATAGCTAGAAGAGAGGATTCTGAATGTTTCCAGCACAAAGAAATGATATTAACAAATGTTTGAGGTAATGGTTATGCTAATCAACCTAATTTCATCATTACACGTTGTATACTTGTATCAAAATATTACTATGTACCTCATAAATATGTAAAATTATTATGTGTCAATTAAAAAGAGTCACTTTCATCCTATGATTACCATTTTGTGTACCGTTTGAAAACAATTTAATTGCTATGTTTAACATTGTATAACAAGAATTATTTCAACTTCCTTAGTTATCTCCCTCATTCCACTGACTCAAATTTTTCTCAATTCCTCCCAAATATAGTTTATCTTCTAACTAGCGTAAAAGGATAAACCTGCTTATACTTTAGGTGAGAGTTTACATTGCTAATAATTTAATTAATTAGTATTCTTGTTCAGTATCTTCTGCTCCAAGAATGAGTCTTTATTTTTTTTTTTTTGTTTTTTAAATTTCTTCAGCTGATGAGTGTAATGGAAAGAAGGTGGGCTCTGAAGCAAGAGACCTGGTTTCGCTTTCCAGTTCTGCCACAGTTTCCTTGTATAAAGTAGAACATACGTATAACAAAAGTATTTATACAAAATATAATCAAAAATATTTGAGACAGTAAGATTATTTGAGAAAGTCAATGAAGTTGCTAAGTTTATTTAGTCAGTTATACTCTATAATGGCTGCAATGTATTCTTTAAGAGATGTCTCCTTTTAAAAAAAAAAGTATACAAAGAATAGCTTTGTTGGAAAAGTATTTGAAAAATCAAATATGTTAGGATTCATACACATTTCGTGGCATAGCACTCACATTCTTTATTAGGTGTGAAGTAAAATTCTTGGAACAGCTCTTGGACCATATGCTGTTGCTAGTTAGCATGTCTAAAAATGATAATTGTATTTTCATATTTACATTAATATTGCTTATAATCTGGCTTAGATATTAATTAACAAAAGCTTTTAACCTTTCTGTTTGAAATAAATAATGATTAGCAATCAAACATTTCAGTTACTTCTGATTGTAAAAGTATGATAAGTGTTTAGTGGCCAGTGTCTCATTCAGAACTTGTAGGTCATACTCTGCAGTTATTTATCTTTGGTGTGTGTTACTTATATTATTACAATGCAGATCTGAAAAAAGAATATTTTCATTCAGTCTGACACTAAAATATACAATTCTTACAGGAAACAAAAGTTAAAAGTTATTGGTAATGAAAAAAAAACCCTACATTACTTTATTCACTTTAGTTCTCTGAGGAGTTAGTTATTAGTGTGTACATGTTATTGTTAAAGTGATTTTTAATATTAAAAGATGAATATGGATTTTTATAATGCAGTTTTGGTTAATTCATTCTGCAAAATGTGACCTTGACTTGCTGTTTTTCTCTTCCCTCCTTAATAATGTTATCTTTAAATTAGAAAATAGTACTTTTCATATTCGGGTTATTATATCGTATAATCAAAGTATTATTTCGCCCATGTAGTCTTTTAAGGAGACCATGCCATTTTCTATTCCTCTTTCTCATTACTATTTAAGACATGTGCTTAGAGGGAGCACATTGATTGTGGAGGGCTTCTATGGGAATTTGCTAGTGAGAATATATTATTACCCAGATTGAGTAGTGCTCCTTTGATGCATTAAAATTGCCATGACTCAGGAACCAATGTCCCAGGAGAGATCTTGGTATCCGAGATAATAAAGTCAGGTAAGAAAGACCAGATTACCTCTCTTTTAGGTGAGGAAAGATGATTAAAGTATGACTTATGATGCACTTTACAAAAGTGTGGATTCCATCATGCTAAAACACTTCCCAGCTGGCTAATACTTGAAAATTCACCAGTGAAACGTTTTCCCTTAAAACTCTCATATATTGTTGTATCATTCAAATATATTTATTCAGCATTTCACACGTTTCATACATTACTCTAGATGCTGGGAAAAGCTATAGACAAAAAAAGAAATCTCTGTCCTTAAAAAGTTTCTAGTAGAAGTGGGGTGCAAGTAGAACAGACGGAAATATACTAAATGTGTAACATACAAAAACTTAGATTATGTTGTCCAAACAAAATACATAGGAAAGCCATGAATGGAGTGTCAGGGGATTGCAGTTTTTAAAAATTGCCAGGAATGGCTTTATTGGGATGATGTTTGAATAAAGGCCTGAGTGAGATATGAAAGCAAAGCCAAATGGAGGAAGAGTGTTCTGGACAGAGAGAACAGCCTGTGCAGGTCCCAAGGAAAGAGCATGTTTAGCATGTTCGGTGGGAGAGATGAGTGTATCTGATGTGAAGGGAGAAAGGATGAGAGTAGAAGAAATGGAAGTCGGGTGTTAACAGAGTTGCAAGGACACACTATGTTAGACCTTGCAAGTCATTATAAACCGCTGGCTTTAGATGAAGATGGAAAGCCACTGGGGGGGATTTAAGCAGAAGAATGACATGAATATATTTTCATTAACAATCTCATTAACAATCTCTCTGCTGTGTTAAGAATAGGTAAGAGGGGTTCTAGGTTATAAGCAAGAGATTAGGAGGCTATTGAAATAATCTAGAAGGTGGCTTTCACTAGGTGGCAATGGAATGGTAGGGAGTAGTGAATTCTGAATACGTTTTGAATATAGAGTCAACAAGATTAGCACATTGAATGTGGAATATGACAGAAAGACAGTGACCAAGGGTGGCCTTGAGTATTTTTAACCTGTGTAACTTTTGAAAAGATAAAATAACTAGTAACTCTAGACAGAAAAATTTGTGGAAGAGACAGGTTTGAAGAAGTTTAGGAACTCAGTTTCTGTCATGCTATGTTTAAGATGCTATAGTTGCCTCTAGTTTATCTGTGATATTGGGGTTAATTATGTAAATCTGGAGCTTTCAGCATTGACATGGAATTTAAAGTCATGAACTAAATGAAACAAAAGGAAGTGAGTATAAATAGAATAAAAAGCAGGGTTGAGGTGTGAGTGCCGGGGCACTGAATGATGAAGAACAATCAGGAAAAGTGACAGAGAATGAATGGCCATTGAGATAATAGAAAAAATTCAATTTGATGCCCAGAAAGCAAATAAAGTTATTTCAAGGAGGAGGCAATGATCTGTCCCAAATATTGATAGCTCTGCAAGGTGAGGAGTGAGAACTGAACTTTGGATGTAATCAATTCAGTATGAGTCTAGTGGCCATCAGAACATCTCATATGTCTTAGACTGCATTGATTTATAGAGTAAAGGTGGCTGATACTCAGCTCTGCTTGGCACATTCACTTCCAACTGGGAGTATTGTGCCCAATTCTAGATAGCACAGGTTAACAGTCATACAAATATATTTTAAAATGTTGGGAAATATGAGGTAACTAACAATCATGTAAGATGGATACCAATTGAAAGAATGGGTTTGGCTAAGTTGGAGAAAACTAAGAAGACAGAACAGTAAAAATTTGCAGCTTTCTATCTTAGAAAGTTCTTTCTTATATTCAGTTACTGTATGTCTTTCTGTTGTTTCTGCCCATTCATTGATGTGTTTAATAAATATTAAGCACCTGTCATGAGTCATTCTGCTAACCGCTGGATATGTGGTAGTATGAAACAAAGACAAGATTCCCGTGTTCACAGAATAGATTCTCTGAAAGAGTTTAGTCCAAACACGTCATATGCTATGATGGGATCCCAGGATCTATTCCTGCATTAGCAGGAAACTCACTTGCTAAACACAATGAAGAGGAGAGACCTTACCTTTAAGTTTCAGTGAACAAATAATTTATTAGTTTTAAAGCTTGCTTCTACTTATAATTTTCAGTGAAACTAGAAATCTTCACATAGAGACAAGTTTAGGTCACTTGCTAGTCAACCTTTCTCCTAAGTTCTGCTTATGCCATTCATTAGATATTTAAGTTAACACAGGAAACTGTCTTCATATATTTTATATAAATAGAGCATTCATTAAAATCACTCTTTAATATGTTTAAGATGACATTGAATGTTGTGCAGTGTTTTATTGAAATGTGGGTTGTGATTTTACTCATTTGTTGAATACTTATTGAATGCTTACTGTATGCCAGGTAATTTGCTGAGGGCTGGATATTCAGTGGTGACATGAACATAGCCTCTCATGGAACTTAGACTATAGGGAGAGATATATTTTAATTTCTTTCCTTTTTACCTCCCACTAATACCATGGCATAATTCTTCAGTGTTCTTATGAGATTTTCATTACATGAATCTTAGACTATGAATAGAATTATCTGCTGTATAGCTAATGTTTGGTGAACACAGCAGGCAGTTTGTAAATCTAGAGTTATTATTCTTGACTCTTTGTTAGATCTCATTGATGGCAAAGAGAGGATGTTGTGTCATTTTTTTTTTTTTTCAGTAAGCCTGGGCATCAGCACTACATCTTTCTTGAGCCAGCAGAGCAAACAGATTATTATTTAATATCCTGTGTTTGATGATAACCATTTTTTCTTGGCAAATGTTTGAATTAAGCAAGTTTTCTTTATTGAAATTTCCAAAATACAAAGTCCTTCTTTTTAGCCACTTAGATACATGCAGATACTTCAAAGTGTGTCTGAGTAAATAAAAAAATATTAAGTATACCAGTAGATTCATAACAGTTTTTTACTGCAGTTAACCTTGGTTAAATGTACACCTATTTTCAATACCAAGAAAAGTGATAGTTCATTTTGTTGGAATTTTTAAAATTTCCTTCATTTACCATATCTATTATTTTTACCTTGATTCTCTTGATAGATATATTTTGGTAAGTTTAGGAGTAAATGTAGAGGGTGGGAAGGAGTGGAGTATAGTTGGATGATAGATCCTAAATTTTACTATTTTAAACAAAGCTTACAATTACAGAAAATTGTAGACAACTGATCATAGGAGATACTTATTTTAGGTCAGGTGCCCATCACTGGTTTGGCCTGTATTATCATGTAGCTAAATAGGCCTGGGTTTTGTTTGGATACAGAGGCATATATCGTTTTAGAAGTACTTGGTGATGAACTCCTCACTTAAATAATTTTACTTATTATAAAAGAATAAGTGATATAATGCTGAAGTTTCTATAATATAAAAACCACTTAGGACCAATTGTTTCTGAATTCCATTGATAGTGTCCTTTGAATTTAGGGTTAAAATTGAACTATAGCTTATTTTATAACAACTATTTCCCTATATGCATATATTATTCCTGGCAATTCTAAATATTTCTTCAGCTGGTAGAATCTTCACTCTGTCTCTGTCTGTACACCCACGCACTCTCATTCTCCTCCCATACACCCTCATTTTTTATACTACATAACCCCAGTGTTAGAAAAGGTATGTTCACTGGAAAAAAAAAATGCCTTTTTTTCAGGATTGTTATTAATAAGTACAGAATAAAATAGTGGGTAAAAAATCTATCAATAAAAGGCTTGCACATATCCCTTCTGCCCTCTACAATGTGAACCTCTTTTGCTTCTACTCCTACTATGAACACACAGAAACGTTTTACTCAGCTTGCTGGCCAAGGCCTTGGTTTGTAAAAAATTATGACTTTCTCAATGCTTTTATGTTTGTTTGCCTAGGTGACAAATAGTGAAGATTTGTCTTTCTCTGTATATGTGTTGAAGGCATCCTTAATACTCTCTTTTCTTGATTTTATGTTTCTGCAATCTCAAAGAATGGAATGCCCCTATTTGCCCTGGCACACTTACACACATATTTTTTTAGAGTATGGCAACCAATGTTATTTAAGAGGTAGGATACACATGTTGAGAGAGTCTAGTTTCCTTCTTTCAGACTTACCCTATTGTGCACTTACATGTTATATGAGTTCTGTGATCCCATTTTTGCCTTAAGGCCAATCCTGCTAGATTATTGTATTTCATGCCTTTCATCCGCCGTTGGGTTTACAAAAATCTAATAAAGGTTTATAGATGACTTCCCCAAGCTAGAAAATCTAATGGCACTGATGTTTATGAAATGCTCCGTAGCCCCACCAAGGATCAATGTTATTTTCAGATAGAAACTTTTTAAAATTACCTGAGATTTTCTTTGCCACTCTTGTATAATCAGAACCCAATTAAAAAGATTCTGATGAATATTATGAGGATGTAATTAGAGGCAAATTTTATGTTAGTTCTAATATACTCATATGTTGGTAAAGGAAGTTATCCCAGTACAAACTTAATGCAGACTTTAAAAAAAATCAGTCTATCTATTAACATTAATTTTGCAGTATTTTTCTAAGGAAACACATCAAAAGACAGTAGCAATACTTCTGCCTTAGGCGAAAAATCTCAAAAATATTTGTCATGCCCCAAAGAGTCTGTCTGCCCCTTCATGGATGGTTTGAGATAACTTTTGGCAACAGAAAGCAGACCACTGATAATACTTGGAGGTAGTTTTGTATTCATGATTTAATACATGTGAAATATGTAATGGAGGGACTCCTGGAGTGAAGATTTTAATATTTCAGTTGTAGATAACTCTCTTTGAAAACATAGCTTTTTATACAGATTTGGTGTGAAAATGTTTAGTTGAGCAGATGGAGATCCAGCTGGTAGAATATATGTTTGTCAGGGTATCTGGCATTTAGCTACATCCAAAAATGATATCAAACTGAAAGATGCTAAAGAGCAGCACTGTATGAAAGCCAGTATGATCAGTTAGGGGTAGAGTCCTTTAATTTTGGATTTCCTAACCTTGTAGAAATACATTTTAATCCAGATGGAATTTTTAATTTTAAAAATAAAATCTGAGAAAATGTAAAGAAAATTGTCAAACATCTGCCTTTCCAAAATCTTGATTACAGTGGGCCAGAAAAAACATTCTACTTTGTGTGTTAAAATTTAGTACCTAATGAATAGTATATATTTGTACATGTACAATAAACATGCACATTTCCCAGAACTTTATATTCTATATATTTGATATCATTATTTTGGTTTCTTGAACTAAACTGTAAGAAGTGGTGGATGATAATTGAGTAGAATATTAAGAGAAAGAAGGAAAGAATTTGTAGAAGAATGACAAGAGTCCTAAATGTACTCAAAAATGTTTCATCCCATTGGATTCTAGTATTTAAGTCCCCACTGAGGTGGATAAAAGGCCAGCTTAGTAAGGAATCATGTGTTTACTCCTAAATGTTACAGCCTATACATTTAGTTGATTAATACAGTCTGCTTATTTGTTTCTTTCCTAAAGAAATGAATATTTAGAAATAAATTATTTTGTTAAAATGCTTAAATATGTATACTCAAAAAATTCTATATTATGCATTTGAAGTTGTTTATTTTAATTTAAAGCAATCAGGCAAAACTAAAAAGTTTTTTCATCTTGTTTTTTGTTTGGTTTGCCCTTTGGATACCATATTAATAAAACTTTCATTCAAACTTTTAAATTAAGTCCACTGAAAATGCCCAACTTGATTAACTGTTATCCTATATGGCCCTCAAAACGTGATAATTGACATATTCATTCATAGTGCTAGTAAAACACACACACATGTAAAGCACAGGTGGGGGACAGAATGCTCCCTGAATCTATAGAACTGCTTATCATAGTGAGTAAAAGTATCTATAGGTGACTTTTGGAAAGCTTCCCTTAGGGATGTATTTGAATCACTAAATCCAAAGAGAATATTTAACCCTTATTTGATACAATGACTTCATGAAAATGGGTCCTAATTTTGAAGGTATAATCAGAGTTAGATAGTCACTAGTATGCCTCTCTAATTCAGTCATTGATATAACCTGAGCTACGTGCACTGCTTTAAAATATTCCCTTACCAAGAACTAAAGCTGGGAAAAGCATGTTCCTTACGAGCATGATTTAGTAAATCCAGACTTAGAAATTAATTAACGAAGAGTGTGCCTCTGCAAAACTCCAGTATATTTATCAGAAAAGCACCCCTCTATGAAATAATAAAGATTTCGACCTTCCTGGGGAGCTTTATATTTTATAAAACAAGACACACAAAAAAAGGAATCGCTTGCAATAGATTGTAAGAGATACAAAATTTCCCTGTAAGTTTTTGTTGTAATATTTCTTCCTATATTTTAAAAACAATAGTAATTAATGCTATAGTTTTTATTCAAATTCCATCTTAAACTTTACTTGTTTTATATCACCTTCCTACAGTGTAAATTATATATAGTATAAATTACAGATATATAATAAATAAATTACATACAGTGTAAATTTTATACATCTGTATATACATGTTTGCATTATGTTTATAAAATATGTGCATGTATGCATCTGTATAGTGTGAAAGCCTGTGTGCTTAACTTATGACATATTGAGCCTTGTATTGTTTTTTACATTCATTATTCATTCATTAATTCAGTGAATCTTCACAGTGCTCTATAATGTAACTAGTATTAGTGTCCTCATTAATATGAAGAAATTAATGTATAAAGAGGTTGAATAAACCCAAGGTTGTACAGTGGCAGTAATCAAACCCCAAATTGTGCTCTTAATCAAAATGCCATATGGCTTTTGTTAATTTTCTAACATTTCTAAAAGCCAACATTAATCTCAAAAAGAGATAGTTTGGACATTTACTTGAGTAAGTGACCAGTTAGTTTAACAAATTCCTGTAGAACTGACCAATGAATGTTGATGCAGTGTGGAGTTGTGTAGACCACAGGGACCTGAAGAGGGATTATCTCCTTTATAAGCAGTAGTCACTTCCCTGTTCTTGCTGAAGATGCGTAAGTGCCCAGTGTGGCCAGAAATGTCAATTCCAGAAGTCAAGTCAGAAATCTAGATTTGTCAGTGAAATTTCAGATATTATAATTTGTATCTTGTAATTAAACTTAATAAACAAAAAGCACCTTAATGGTGTCCAACAAAACAAATATAGAGAGAGGAAATAAGAAGAGCAGTAATTAGTGAGCTCAGTCATATCCAGACATTGCAGGTTGAGTTCCAAGGATAAACAAACTCTGAGACAGAGATACATATGCAGGAAGTTTATTGGGGAATGCTCCTGGGATCAATGCCTCATCTGTTGTGATTGATATATACATAATCAACAAATAATATATTACTGTTGCCTATGATTTGATTCTTCTGTTCTCAAATTATTATGTTCTCACAGTTGATATTAGGTGCTTTTTGCAATGCAAATACTGAGACCCACACTCAGGAAGTTTTGATTCTGTAGACAAACTTGGTGGAGAACAGTTATATACATTTTTACAAGTATGCAGGTAATTCTAATGATTTTAATACATATGCCACATATTGAGATATACTGATTTAAAAGAGACATATATAAATAAGAATTTATATATTTTCTCGAGGGTATGAATTATATATTGTAAATCTTTTATAAGCCTTCATGTAAGATGTAATAAATAATTTGAATTTACTATTTTATTTAGCAATTATTACATGATACAAAATATACACAAATTATCTTGTAAACTATATAACGTTTTATAAGTGAAATTATATTTCAATGAATCAAAATTATTTTTGAAAATTTCTGACTTGGTAAGCTACAATCCCATATTTCAACATTTTAATGCTGCCTCAGGACTTGGCTAATTGTGTTGGGCCATCTTGTCTCTAAAGCATTAAATACTAGCAAAGCTGTGTAAGCTTTAAATATAATTTTCCAAATTATATTTTCCCACTAATGCTTATGAAATTTCATATGTTATCAAAATTGCAATAAATTTCTTTATTATAAAATATATTTCCCTTAGCTTTAATTGCACCTCTGACCTGTGTCTAATAGCATCTTTTCAAACCATGAAAGAGAATACTAAGCATTATACTTCTGCAGAACCTGTTTTTTCTAGCTACGTTCTTAAGTATATTTAGTAAATATGAAAGGGAATTGTTTTTCTCCCAAGTGAAGTAAAATTGCACTACAAATCATTTTCTGCTAATGACTGTATTCTTTTAAAATAGCAAAGCATATTTGGTCTCTAATCACTTTGCCTATCATTGTAATATAATGTTAATTTTAAAGAGTTCTCTTTTGGAATGAGAGAACTAATATACTGAATCTGTATTCGAAATTTACTTATATATTAAAATGCTTTGCTAAGCTTTTGTTAAATCTGCAGAATATTCCAACACACTGAATCTTCTTAATATTAAAATATGACATTTATTAAAGCACTTCTGAGTAAAATAAAACCAGGCATGAAAATGTAATATCAGATACAATTTCTACAGTTTCACAAGGAGGTCAGCTAATCAATGAAATGGATCAGTGATTTCTCCTCCTTAAATGAGCAGCCCATTAATACTAGCACACAATACATGCTAGACATTTCACCACTGAGTCACATCTTTAATTATCTATCATACTTTCTGATTATAATATTTTATCCAATTTATCCCTAAATATCTAGTAAATGTATACTGGTAAGAGGGAGCCTCACATTCAATTTATGTGGTAAGCATATTTTTCAGCTTACCACATAAATTGAAACAAATACAAAAAATGAACTTTTATTACTATACAGATATTATTTTTCATGTGAATTTATAATTGCACAGTTATCAATTACTAAATAAAGAGTATATTTGATCATGAATATATGTAATCTTTCCGCAAATCTTATTGAATCTACCTTCCAAATGTTTGTAAAACATATATATGGAACATGACCACTTTCTTCACTTCCACGGCTATGTAGCCCCTAGCATTTCCTATCTGGGTTACTGCAAAACTTCCTAATAGGTCTCCGTTGTTCTATACTTGACTCTACATCCAGTTCTCAATCACAGCAGTTACATCATTTTTAAAGCATAGACCATTTTGTTCCTCTGCTCGGAAAGCTACTGTGACTCTACATCTCACTCAGAACAAGAGTAGAAGTCTGCCAGGCTTTATGTGATCTGCTTCCTGTCTCACCTCCTCAGCGCCTCTGGTCTCATCTACCACTAAACCCCTCACTCATGCATTCCAGCCATGCTAGTCTGTTTATTAATCCTTAACACACACCAGAAGTGTTCCTATCTTTGGGCCTTTGTTCTAGCTGTTCCCACTCCCTTAAAATTATCTACCCCTGGATATCTGTTTGGTTACCAAACTGATCTCCATCAAATCATTGTTCAAACTCTGCATGCTCAATGACAGTGTGCAAACAACGTTACTTAATGTAACAACTTGTAACTTCTTCAACATTTCTGATCCCATAACCCCACTCTTTTTTTTTTTTTTTTTTTTCCTTTCTGGAGTACTTCACAACTTCCACACTGTACAGTTTCCTTAGTTGTTAACTCTATTGTCCATCTTTTTGGGGGGAAAATATGTGTTTTACTAAGATAGAGATGTTTATTTTCCTTGATTTTACTTCCTAAACACTTACAAGAGTGGTGTGAACATACGAGGCCCTTAATAAATATTTGTTAAATAGAATTGAAATAAATTCTAGTTTGTGACATTAGCAGGAAGATAAATTATTAAGTGCATATGATTTTTATTTAAGAATTGGAATCTAACTTTAAGTGACAGCAATGGTTCAGAGGTTGAATTGCCAGAAAAATTCATTGTATTTTTCAGAAAACACCACTATTTTTCTTTTCCCTTCAACCACAGCTAGTTTCCTGATTCTAGAATTTGGGGTAACTTTAAACTTAAGAAAACAATTTTTTAAGAAATAAAAGCTGACAAATAATTGCTGCTTTCTTCTAAAGCTTTGTTGTTTTTTCATAAAAACTACATGAAGTTCTAATAATGAGTCTCATTATGGTATCATTGCCAAAATGGTCATGTCATAGATAACAAAGCAAAAACAAATAAACAAAAAACAAAGTGACCTAGTACTTTTATCTCTACTGTTTCTTAAAAGCAGTTGTCTTTAAAAACTAATCAGAAAATGTAATTTTAAGATTAAGGTCATTTTTTAAATTAAATATATTCAGCTTTGTTAAAAAATGCATAATTTATTGCATTACCTGTCTTTTTCTCATTTCTCATGAAAACTACATCAAGAAATTGTTCTTATCTGCAAAACTGCACTTAGATACAATGAATTACGGAACTTGTTGGCTTCAGAATGCCTGGTTCCAAGTAGCTTCTTTCTGTGCATATCTTTCACTTTCTCACCAAGCAGATGGCAGCATAGTGGCAAGTTATGGAGACATGCAGGCCAATTTATTCTGCCATGCACTAAAAACTGTGCTAGAATTTGTGGGCAAAATAAAAGCAAGAGAAAGAAACTAACACTTTTTGAGAGCCATATTATATACCAAGCTCTGTGTTAGTGTTTTCATATACACTATTTTATTCAAAAAAATTCTTGAATTAGCAAGAGAGATATGTTAACACACAAGAGTACAGTATGTCTTATAAGTACATTTTTTCTTTTTAGAAGGGTAATGCCATAATTGGATTAGTTGTTTGAACTTTATGCAGTATAATATTTCTATCAAAAAGAAATGGTGGGACTTTCCAGATACAGTAAATGATTATGAAGAAGGTATTGAGGTGAGAATGAGAGTTATGATTACTGGATGGCTGACCTGAAGCAGGATGAAGAGTTCCAGCTCATATGTAACCTCATTAGATAAGCTGCTTTATCACTTTCTAGCTAATGACTCTCCAAGGGGTTCCTAAGCCAGCTGTGATGGCAGCAGGAGCCAGTTTCACATATTGTAGGTGCTAGACACAGCCAAGGATTTCTGCCTTTATAACAGCTGAAGGGGTTGGAGGTGGATTGGTTTGATATGAAAGGAGGACACAACTTAACTATATTTTAATTCAGGCAAAATGGGTTCTGCTTAAGCAGTCAATATCTAAACTTGTGATTATGTGTAATTCTGTGACCAAGTTTAAATGCAGCTTAAGACTAAATCTTTATATGCCAAGGCCTCATTAAAAAGAAAATTAATAATTCCTTTGCTAATGTTAAAATTGAATGACCTGAAAAATGTGTCTGAGAATTAACAGTGGCTATAATTCATATGTAAAAATACCAAGGCCATCACAAAACTGGGTCCGGTAGAAGTGTGTTGCCCCAATTTAGTACCTTTACTTGTTGAAGAACTGTTTTTTCTCAGCTAGCTTCTACTGCCTTTCATACCATGCATTCCTAGGACTGACTCCCACCTGTTATGTATGGGAAATGTGAATTCATTTTCACATTAGCTTATTTAAGACATAATTAAAATAGTAAATCTTCTTTAAAATCCCTATAGTAAATTTCAAAGCCAGAAAGTTGTGGGGTTTCTGCAGGAATATTTTATATCTACCTAGGCAAACATACCACTTACACACTAGAGAATAAAGCCCTCAAGAGCATCTGCCTGTAAGTTTGCTTGCATCCTAGAAGAAAGAAAGAATGAGGACATAAGAGAGGAAATCCAAAATGTTGAACATGTTATTATATGTTGAGGAAAGAGCAGCCAGGGAGAAATGACCCCCGTAAGCACAGCAGGTAGTTTTACTAAATGTACAAACTGAAATTACTATGTTCCATCTTAGGACTGTAGTTTAGTTTTCCTCTTGTCAAGGCTAATTATTATTTTCCAACTGGCTTCTAAATGTTTTCAATATTTGTTTGTATTGCTATCTCACTTGTATAGTTAGAAGCCAAGCATATAGGGAATGTATTCAGAGAATCTAATAATGAATACTATTCATTTACATAATACGGAAACTCAATATCAACAGGACATTCTTGAAAATACATAATCCTTCTGAAATATAATCAGACATAGTAAACAATTTTGCCTTAAGTTTACTTAGTCATTTTACTAGTTAGTGTAGAAAGTAATTTCTTTGCACAATTGATATTTTATACGTAAGTAATTTATTGCATATCAGATAAGCAGTGTGCATCTGATAGGTGGATACTCAGAAGAGTATATATTGCTTTAAAAGGATAGATGTTTTCACAGAAATAGTGTTACACACAATCTAGAAATTCTATAATTACAGTATGTAATATAATACAAACAATATTAGAACAGTAGCTTTCCAAGTCTCTGAAAATATCTGTAACCTCACAGGGAAAACTCCTAAATATTTTCAGGTTGATTCTACAGGTAAATTCTGATGTTATAAGCTAATTGACATATTCAGTTCAACAAAATGAAAAACTTAAAAGGATATATTTTTAAACATTGTTAGGAAGTTAGAAAGGGGGTGTTATGCAACTATTCTTAACCATAGATAATCTCCTACATACGCATTGTTAAGTATGAGGATTTTTAGAAATCACTCCTTCCTGCTTTACCAGTTGTGGTTTGAGGGAGTAAATTATGCTCATTCTTAGGATCTGTTAGCTTCACTGTTATTATTATAAGTACGGCAGTGCAGGCCCTTCCTATGTTAGCACAACTATATCGTTTGCTTTCTTTCCAATAATATGTTCTCATTGTACCCTCTTATCACTTTCAAAAATATAGAAGCTTAGCTGAGCCATTTCTTTAACTTAGGGGAACTTTAATTTCTACAACAGGAACAACGAAATCAACTTTTTCCCATCTATCAAAAGCAGACTTTAGGGTGCATACTCCAGCGGGTCTAGTCCTACAACTAGGTTCTTATAATAAAACATAAACTGTGGATCCCTAAAGAGAGGATCAAACACCGAGAGTGAATTTTTAGTACTTTTAGCATCAGTAAAATAACACACTAAAGAAGATTAAATAGTTTCATAGGCCATAAAATTGATAAGACAAAACACAGTACTTCTTAGGTAAAAAGTTGAACAAGAAAAGATCAGCAGAGAGTGAATCTGTTGATCTTAGAATTCAGTGATGAGCACTTTGAAAAATATGCAGCAGAAGCCAAATCACTTATTCATCCACAAGAGTAACACTAATGTTACAGAGATTTTTCAAATAGAAAAAAGTAGACTTAGCCATTGGTTTCCATCACTTATTCATCCATAAGAGTAACACTAAGGTTATGGAGATTTTTCAAATACAAAAAGGTAGACTTAACCATTGGTTTCCATAACCAGAGATAACAGCTGAAATCAGAGTAAGCTGTTATATAAAGGGGGATGAAGTTTCTGTCATTTAGATTGTTACGTATTAAGTTTTTTTTTTAATTTGTCATAGATTTGCATGATTTGGGACCTTTGAAGACAAAGATCACACAACTGCTGCATATTCTTATAATTATGCTCTTTATTCTATGACTTAGTTTACATCTTTGAGATATGTGCCACACCGCTTAGAAGAAATTATCCTACTTTTTTGTTAAGTGTGAATACCTAAGTGATACATATTTTAATCAGAGATTTAAACCCAATGAAAGCATCTAATATTCTGGGTTATCAGATTTTGATAATATATATTTACTTACTAATCCCTTAATACATTTTATTTAAGAAAATTATATTGTTAGTCTTAATGTTAATTTTCAAGTTTTTAATGTATAAATATCATACTGACTTAACATTTTTTAAAGCTTGCAAGCATCATTAAAATATTTATTCAATAACTATAATATCTAATAAAATTCATAGTTCGATTCCAGACAATTATCAGTTAAATATCTAAGTTCAGTTTTCTTGAGTAAACATTTGATTTTTTTATATTCCCACAAAATTGGTTGTATTCTTCAAATCACGCCTACTAATATGGCTTTCATATTTGGTCATCATTGTAGGTCCAGTATGTAAGGTGGTCTTGTTGCTCTTGGTTGAACTAAGAGCTCTGCAGATGGTCAGTAGATGTATGCTTTACTTAAGGATTGTGAGGCAAGTTAAAACAGATATGGAGGTTGGGCCTGTCAGTGAAAGGGTCAGCCTCTTTGCAGTCAAATATGTTTATGCTACTTTGTTAAATACTCATCCAAGACTGAGATTCTTCGTCTCTGCAGTTGTAATCACAATGGTAATAAGGATGATTACTATGCTAGTTAAATAATACATAAATAATTAATGTTAGACAATATAATAAGAGCTATGGTAATGGGTGTATTATATAGGATTTTTGCCATATAACACTTGTTAGAAGGAAAAAAAAAAAAGAACTGTTTAGCCAAACTGAAACTTCTTGACATTTATTTTCTGATGTAATTTATTTAGTATATGGTATTTTAAAAAACCCAAACTATTTTAGTTTTTTTTTTTCCCCAGTAGAAGGAGTATTTCCTATGGATATATTTACCTCAGGAAAAAGTAAACATAATAATATTGTTTCAATATGACTATTTTTGAAAACATTCTAAATAGCCTAAACTGCATGTTGAGACAGCTATTGTTAAGTAGAGCTAATACCTTATAAAAACAAAACAATTGAAATAAATGGATGAAGAGAAGGATAAGGAAGTTAATGAAACAGAAAAATATAGGAGAAAAGACTGTGGACTATAAAACATAGAAGAATTGAAAATGAAAAGAAAGATGAAATGAGTGAAATTATAAAATATACCACAGGAGTAGAAAAGATAAAGGAGGAGAGAGAAGAGAAACATCATCTTTAAACTCATTATCCCTAATGAATTTGCTACCATCTTGTATATGTCTACCAGTTAGTGCTAGGCCATGGTACTGTTGCCGCAGATTTTTCTCCTTCCTAGCCTAAGACCACCTTCCTTAGTCTGGTCCTATTTCTTAATCATCACCTCATTGCAGCGTAAAGAAACTTCTGCTTGAGTCTTTATATTGCTTGTGCCGTATCTTTTAAGAAAACTTAACCTTAATGATTAATACTTATTTACTTTTATTTTTACTTTTTTAAATTTTTTATTATTATTAGACTTTAAGTTCTAGAGTACATGTGCATAACGTGCAGGTTTGTTACATATGTATACTTGTGCCATGTTGCTATGCTGCACAATCAACTCGTCAGCACCCATCAACTCGTCATTTACATCAGGTATAACTCCCAATGCAATCCCTCCCCCCTTCCCCCTCCCCATGATAGGCCCCAGTGTGTGATGTTCCCCTTCCCGAGTCCAAGTGGTCTCATTGTTCAGTTCCCACCTATGAGTGAGAACATGCGGTGTTTGGTTTTCTGTTCTTGTGATAGTTTGCTAAAAATGATGGTTTCCAGCTGCATCCATGTCCCTACAAAGGACACAAACTCATCCTTTTTTATGGCTGCATAGTATTCCATGGTGTATATGTGCCACATTTTCTTAATCCAGTCTGTCATTAATGGACATTTGGGTTGATTCCAAGTCTTTGCTATTGTGAATAGTGCCGCAATAAACATACGTGTGCATGTGTCTTTATAGCAGCATGATTTATAATCCTTTGGGTATATCCCCAGTAATGGGATGGCTGGGTCATATGGTACATCTAGTTCTAGATCCTTGAGGAATCGCCATACTGTTTTCCATAATGGTTGAACTAGTTTACAATCCCACCAACAGTGTAAAAGTGTTCCTATTTCTCCACATCCTCTCCAGCACCTGTTGTTTCCTGACTTTTTAATGATCGCCATTCTAACTGGTGTGAGATGGTATCTCATTGTGGTTTTGATTTGCATTTCTCTGATGGCCAGTGATGATGAGCATTTTTTCATGTGTCTGTTGGCTGTATGAATGTCTTCTTTTGAGAAATGTCTGTTCATATCCTTTGCCCACTTTTTGATGGGGTTGTTTGTTTTTTTCTTGTAAATTTGTTGGAGTTCTTTGTAGGTTCTGGATATTAGCCCTTTGTCAGATGAGTAGAATGCAAAAATTTTCTCCCATTCTGTAGGTTGCCTGTTCACTCTGATGGTAGTTTCTTTTGCTGTGCAGAAGCTCTTTAGTTTAATGAGATCCCATTTGTCAATTTTGGCTTTTGCTGCCGTTGCTTTTGGTGTTTTAGACATGAAGTCTTTGCCCATGCCTATGTCCTGAATGGTACTACCTAGGTTTTCCTCTGGGGTTTTTATGGTATTAGGTCTAACATTTAAGTCTCAAATCTGAAATCATATGAAAAATACCTTGGGTCTAATTTAACAATCTTAATTTTTTTATTTAGTAATTGTTTAAAAAAATAGAATGTATTTTGTTCTGCTTAGTTATCCATATTTAATTTTGTTTATATCTTTTTATACCAACTAAGGATATTTTACTATATGAGATTCTTTTAAAACATTTGTTTTTTCTGGCTGTAAAAGCAATAAGTGTTTCCTGAAGAAAATGGGAAACCCAGATATGCACAATGGAAAAACAAGAAAGAAAATAATCACCAGCTATTAAAATTTTCCCAACTTTTCATCTATAGTATATATTTCATCTTATATGCTACTTTTTCCTCAATACCACGTAGTATCCTTTTCTCACGAAATGAAATCTTTTTTGAAAACGTTACCACCACTGTTTTTATAATATTAACATCTGAAGGTTATTCAGGTTGTCTCCAACTCTCTACTACTACAGACCTACCTGGTTTGATTCTGTTTTGCAAATATTGCATTTTTTACCAGTTGAAGGCTGTGGCAGTCCTGCATTGAGCTAGTCCATCAGCATCAGTTTTCCAACAACATGTGCTTACGTTGTGTCTCTGTGTCACATTGTATTTTATATTTTTCATTATTATTATAACTTTCATGGTGATCTGTGATCAGAAATCTTTGATGTTACTACTGTAATTGTTTGGGAGCACCATAAGCCATGCCTGTACAAGACTATAACATAGCAAACTTAATTGATAAATGCTGTGTGTGTTGCGACTGCCCCACCAACTATTTCCCTATCTCACTTCCTCTTCTTGGGCTTTCCTATTCCTTGAGACAGAACAATAATAAAATTAAGTCATTTAATAACTCTAAAGTAACTTCTAAGTGTTCAAGTGCAAGAATGAATTGCAGGTCTCTCACTTTAAATCAAAAGCTAGAAATAATTAAATTCAGTGAGAAAGGCATGTGGAAAGCTGAAGGCCAAAAGCTAGACCTCTTGCACCATACCATTAACCAAGTTGTGTATTCAAAGGAAAAGTTCTTGAAAGAAATGAAAAGTGCTACTCCAGTGAATACACAGATGATAAGAAAGTGAAACAGCCTTATTGCTGATATGGAGAAAGTTTTAGTGGTCTAAGTAAAAGATCAAACCAGCCATAACATTTTCTTAGTCCAAAACCTAATCAGCAGCACAGGCATAGCTCTCTTCAAGTCAATAAGGGCTAAGAGAGATGAGGAATCTCAGAAGGCAAGTTAGGTGCTAGCAAAGGTAGGTTCATGAGAGTTAAAAAAAAGGAGCCATCTCCATAAGATGAAAGTGCAAGATGAAGCAAGTGTTGATATAGAAACTACAGCCAGCTATCTAAAAGGTCTAGCTAAGATAATTGATGAAGGTGACTACTCTAAAGAACAAATTTTCAGTGTAGATGAAACAGCTTTATATTGGAAAATGATGCCATCTAGAACTTGGTATCTGGAAAGGAGAAGTCATTGTCTGGATTCAGAGATTCAAAGGAGAGGCTGACTTTCTTTTTAAGGGCTAAAGCACCTGGTGAATTGAAGTTGGAGATTCTGCTCATTTAACATCCAGAAATCTTAGGATCCTTAAATTATGTTAAATTTACTCTGTGTTCTATTAGTGGATCAATGAAACCTTGATAACAGCACATATGTTTACAGCATGGCTTACTGAATGTTTTAAGCCCGCCGTTGAGACCTACTGCTTAGCGGAGAAAAATGCCTTTTAAAATATTGCTGCTGATTGGCAATGTACCTGGTCACCCAAGGGCTCCGATGGAGATATAGGAGATTAATATTGTTTTAATATCATTGTCATGCCTGCTAAAACGATATTTATTCTGCAGCCCATAGATCAAAGAATAATTTCACCTTTCAGGTCTTTTCTAAGAAACACATTTCCTAAGGCTATAGCTGCAGTAGATAGTGATTCCTTTGATAGATCTGTGCAAAGTAAATTGAAAACTTTTCTGGAAGGGATTCACCATTCGATATGCCATTAAAGGCATTCATGATTCATGGGAGGAGGTCAAATTTTCTACATCAATAGGAGTTGGAAGAAGTCGATTCCAACCCTTGTGGATGATGGTGAGGGGTTCAAGACTTCAGTGGAAGAAGTAACTGCAGATGTGGTGAAAATTGCAAGAGAACTAGAATTAGAAGTGGATGCCGAAGATGTCACTGAATTACCACAATCTCAAGATAAAACTGTAATGAATGAGGAGCTGCTTCTTATGGATGGGCAAAGAAAGTGGTTTCTTTAGAAGAAATATAGTCTTCATGAAGATTATTTGAATATTGTTGAAATGACAAAGAAGGACTTAGAATGTTACTTATATAAACTTAGCTGATAAAGCAGTGGCAAGGTTTGAGCAGGTTGACTTTAATTTTGAAAGAACTTCTACTGTGGGTAAATCGTTATCAACCAGCATCACAGGCCGGGCTTACACCTGTAATCCTAGCACTTTGGGAGCCCAAAGCTGTTGGATCATGTCAGCCAGGAGTTCAAGACCAACCTGAGTAACATCGTGAGATGTTACCATCTGTGTAACAAAAAAAAAAAAAAAGTAGTCGAGCACGATGCACATGCCTGTAGTCCCAACTACTTGGGAGACTGAGGTGGGAGGATCACTTGAAGCCAAGAGGTCAAGGTTGCAGTGAGCTGTGATCACACCACTGTAGGGAGACACTCAAAAAAACAAAACAAAACAAAAAAACTTAGCATCGCGTGCTACAGAGAAATATTTCACAAAAGGAAGAGTCAACTGATGCAGCAAACATCACTGTTGTTTTAAGAAATTATGACAGCCACCCCAACCTTCAGGTACTACCTGATCATCCAGGTAGCCATCAACATCAAGGCAAGCCCCCTAATCAGCAAAAAGATTATGACTCGCTGAAAGTGCAGAGGATCCTTAGCAGTTTTTAGTAATGAAGTATTTTTTAATTAAGATTTTAGACATAATGCTGTTGCCACTTAATGGACTAGAGTATAATGTAAACATAACTTTTATATGTATTGGGAAACCAAAACATTCATGTGACTCAACTTATTGAAATATTTGCCTTATTGCAGTGGTCTGGAACTAAATCTGCAATATGAATGTATTGATAATCCCTTCCTATATTTTTTCCTTTTTTTTTTTTTTTTTTTTTTTTTTTTTTTTTTTTTTTTTTTTTTTTGGTAAAGACTGGCTCTTGCTATGTTGCCCAGGTTAAAGTGCAGTGGCAGTCCCTCTACCTCAGCCTCCCAAGTAGTTGGAACCCCAGGTACACACCACCACACCCAGCCGTATTTATTAAAGATGTATTTTTTTTACCACATTGGCATCTATTTAGGATACATTTAGAGAAGCTGAATTATCTAGTCAGAGCCTTGGTGTTTATTGTTAAATAGCTTTACAAAGGGGATATTTCACGGTACAATGCATCTAATAGTATAGGAGAGAACCCTCTATAAGGTTTTTTGTTTTGTTTTGTTTTGTTTTTTTGAGACGGAGTCTCTCTGTCACCAGGCTGGAGTGCAGTGGCACGATCTTGGCTCACTGCAGCCTCCACCACCCGGGTTCAAGCAATTTTCTGCCTCAACCTCCCAAGTAGCTGGGATTACAGGCTCCCGACACCATACCTGGTTAACTTTTATATTTTTAGTAGAGACGCAATTTCACCATCTTGGCCAGGCTGGCCTTGAAATCCTGACCTCGTTATCTACCCAACTTGGCCTCCCAAAGTGCTAGGATTACAGGCATAAGTCACCACTCCCAGCCTTTGTTTTGTTTTTTAAGTTTTGTGAAACTATAAAGTGAAACATTGTGTAAAAACATTGATGTCATCTATTTGGGGGATTTTTCCATTGCTTATTTTTATTTAATTTTCAATGCTTATCACAATAAAACTGAAAAATCACTTGTAGGGAGTGGCAGTACAACTTTCTCCATTGAAGTCATAACCAAAGTTTATATGAACTTGACTCATGTCATAGGCCAAGTAATTTATTCCAAAACCTTTTAGCACCATGAAAATTAAGTTAATTTAAATAATTCATTTTTATTGAAGACTGTTCAAAAACATACCTCTTTTTAGTCTTATTCTTTTAAAATGTACTTGCTAGATGCCTGATAAAGCAATTAAACTGTCAAGGAATTAAGGACTGTGAACCAAATATAAAATGACTAAAGTGATTAAAATCCACCTCTTAAAAATTAATTCTCCATGCTTCTGATCTCACTTTATTTGCCATTTTAAAAAGTCAAAATTAAAAAAATGTTATTTTCTGATATTAGAGCATTAATAGAACACTTAACAATATTGTTCATTTAATTGTGCAACTACTCATGGCCTTTAACATCAGAAGTTGTGTTAATGCTTTTACTTGCTAGTCCCTGTGAACATTCATTTTGTTCTTCACATATGTTGATCTCAAGTATAAAATATTTTATGATAAAATATTTTATAATGGTATAACATTTGGATGGGTATGAATTTATTTTCTCATACAATTATCTTGAATTATATAAATTATATAGGATCATAGTTTATCAAATTCAAAAAATAGATTTATTTCAATAGCATATGTAATAAATATATTTTAATTAGCCTTATTGAGCAACAGATACTTTTTGCAGTGTTTAATTAAAAGTGAAAATTTCTTTATGTCATTATTTTATATCAAGTTTAGGCTTTTAATTATGATTGTGTTAAGTGCTAAAAAAAGTTTGTGCCCAGAAATATTTTAGAACTTAGATGACTACAATAATTTCTTCATATCAGCATTTCATATGGCAAAATATATGTATAGAACATTTTGAAAGTAGCCTTCATAACATGAAGAATTTCAGAAATAAAGTCTTATATGCTGCTTTTCAAAGAAAAGACAGCTCTGAAATGTATTTGTTAAAAGATGTTTGAGGCTGGGCGTGGTGACTCACGCCTGTAATCCCAGCACTTTGGGAGGCTGAGGCAGGCAAGTCACCTGAGGTCAAGAGTTTGAGACCAACCCCACCAACATGGTGAAACCCTGTCCCTACTAAATAAAAAAATTAAAAAAAAAAAATAGCTGGGCATGGTGACACATGCCTGTAATCCCAGCTACTCAGGAGGCTAAGATAGGAGAATCGCTTGAACCCGGGAGGCAGAGGTTGCAGTGAGCAGAGATCACACCGTTGCTTTCCAGCCTGGGCGACACAGCAAGACTCTGTCAAAAAAAAAAAAAAAAAAAAAAAGTTTGAATTATTTGTAAGTAATTGTCAAACTAGCCGGGGCTTAAAATCTACACATGGGTATGCAACTAGCTGTCTTAATATATAACTGAACACCTATGTGTAGAGGTTAGAGCCCTAATCTAAAAGCCATTAGTAATGATACCTTTAAAAATACCTTTAAGGCCGGGCGCGGTGGCTCACACCTGTAATCCCAGCACTTTGGGAGGCCGAGACAGGCGGATCACTAGGTCAGGAGATCGAGACCATCCTGGCTAACATGATGAAACCCCATCTCTACTAAAAATGCAAAACTTAGCCGGGTGTGGTGGCGGACGCCTGTAGTCCCAGCTACACGGGAGGCTGAAGCAGGAGAATGGTGTGAACTCGGGAGGCGGAGCTTACAGTGAGCTGAGATCTGGCCACTGCACTCCAGCCTGGGCGACAGAGCGAGACTCCAGCTCAAAAAATAAAAATAAGTAATAATAATAATAATAATAATGCCTTTGAAAATGTGGTATTTATATAGGACTGGGAAATGTTGAACCTACATTTATCTGTTGTGGATTCACTTAGTATGTTAGTATATTCCTAACTAGCTATTGACTCTTAACTATGTGATTGAATACCTATGTGTAGATTTTAAAAACCCAACTAGTTTGACAATTATTTGTAAATAATTCAAACATCGCTTAGCAAATAAATTTCAGAGATGTGTTTTCTTTGAAAGTAAACACATAAATAAGATGTTGTTTCCTTTCTGTGTACATCTCAGAAAGGGATATACTAACATACTAAGTGAATCTTAGAGCAGAGAAATTTAGTTCCAACATTTCCCAGTCCTACATACACACCACATTTTTAAAGATCAAGCTCTAAAATAAATAAATCAGTGCTTCTAATTGTAACAGCAAAAATAATAAGATATATTTTCCTTTGGTATATTGAAATCTATTCTACAGTAGCCAGAGCAGGTGTTGAAAAGCCTGTGTACTCCAGTCATCAAACCACAGAGAAAAAATCCTAGTATCCTGAGCAAGAGGGGATGCTGACAGTTAGAGCCTGAGACAGTTTGAATTATCATGTAAGCATGTCACTCAAGAGTGATTAAACTTCAAAAGATTAAAAATGGCCAACATCTCATGAGATACAAAGAATATGCTTTCTGTTTGGACAGTGTCAGTTTTCGGTGACTGATACAGTTACTCTGGTGCTGTTAGTTTATTCTGCACACTAGCATTTCTCCCAGCCTACACCCTGCACCAGGAACACTGCAACTCAGGATCACGTTCTCTCTTTATTCTGATAGTGATGACATCTGAACAAAAATGCGCAAATACATATTCATCGGAAAAAAGTCTTGATATTTGAGAACTAAGTAGATGTTGTTTACTACTTTCACTATTTTTGAGTAACCATAGAAGTTACTCTCATTATTACTAAATCTTCCTGATTTCTCCCAAGCTCAACGTATGGATGAGTAGTAGCACTCTCCTCAGAATGAAGAAGATAGTACAAGTTGATCCACTCATTAGGGAATTAGAACATAAGCTTAATGATTGGTCTATATGAATATGTAATATATATGCATGCATATTTTACAATATTTATTTTTTCCACTGACTACTAACTACTTGATCTGAATGTCATAAGATTTAATCTGTATTAGTCAGCCTAAGGGGAGTGCAAATAAACTTGGCTCAAAATTGCATAGTTTACAGTGTAAAACGTAGAAATTATTTTTTAGTTTTCATTGAATAGATTCAGTGCTTAGAAACTGACTATTTTGGGAAGAAAAAAAGTGCGATTACATCCTTCTTGTTATTTTCCACAATACCTATTCTTTAAAGGATTGTGGAAATGGTTTAGCTCAGAGTAAGCTGGAAATCACCGCACAGGGCTTATTCAATATCTGTTATCAGTGTCAGAACAACTTTTACCTAAATACATTCAAAGCTTTCTTATCTTTCATTTATTTCTGTTAAATGATGTGGACCCTGTCTTTTAACAAGAATTTTGTATTTATGTTTGCTATCATGGTGATTTTTTTTTTCTTTTTAGTACCACATATTGTCACATTGGTTGATTTTATAAAAAAATACAGGGTATCTAACATTTGATTGATGCACTAATTGGTATCATTATTTAAGTATTATTCATAAAGAGATGGAGTTTAGATGGGTTTGATAATTTATAGACTGAATTTATTTTTATTAGCAGTTATGTTTAAGTCCTATATTCAAATATTATATTATAATTATGCTTCTTTTATGCAATAATATTCTATTATGATTTAATGGAGATATGAGCAATTCTAAATGTGTCAATCCACTATGATATTTTCTATTAAAATTAATTATAATTGCTACTAAAAGAAAGAATTTATTTGATCCATCTTCATAAAGATAGTTTTTTTCTCCTTCTAGAGGGAATTGATTTATTTCATATGATGACCAAAACTAAGCATTCTTACAATAGGTCATAATTCGGTTCAAATTTTAGCATAGTGAAAATAAAACTGAGGGATGATTGTCTAATGCTTTGGAAAGTTAATGAGATTATTTATATAACATACGTATTATTTACATATTTCATGATAAATATTGATTTGAACTGCACATGGGATTTAGTTTAGAAATCAGGAAAAGTGAAAGCAACTGACTTAAACTGAACATTTTGTTAAACATTGGAATTCATTTTACATTAAAATTTATGTTTAGTTCAGTATAACATAATTCACATGAAATATTACCTAGCTTTAGGTCTTTGTTTTACTCCAAATTCTTTGGTTTTGTCATTTTTAATTTCATCATACTGTGCCATGCACACACATTTGTGGGGTTGGCTAGTTCAGTAGAAATTATTTGCTTTAATTAATCCATTTGGATATTTAAGAAATATATTCCTAAAACTTTTTAGTACTTTGTGCAAACATGATTCTTGGCAAATTCCTTAAGGACACTTTTTTTACATTTTCACTCCAACAGAAGCTAACATTATAGTACCCTTATCCTATTAAGTGAGATAAAATGTAAACTTCTCAATATATTCTCTGACATATCAACAAAGTAAAAAGTCATTCAACTGGGATTTCTGGGAGACTTTATAAAAGCAGAGAAATATTGTAGGCTGCTTACAAAATTCTGCAGTCAAATTATATTTTTAAAAAATCCTTCTAGAGTTAGAGACATGTTTGGACTAATTTACTTCAAGTAAGTATGCTTCTTGCATAAATAGTGATTTTCACACTAGCCTTTTTAATGTAAAAATATTAACAAGTATTTCTGCTTTTTAGACCAAAGTAAATTATATTCTGGTATTTTACTATGATATCCATTGTATAGACTGATTTATTTTGAAGCCAGGAGTTTCTAGGTAAATACTGATTATCTCTTAATGAGAATAATAGTGACTGTATTAAATACCATTATATCTGTGTGAACATGCAGGATATATGACAACAAAGAAAAAACTTAATTTATTTTTTGTTTTCTTCTGACATAAATTTGCAAAGGTGGCTCTAGTAGAGGTATTGACAGTAGCAAATGAAAAAATCTATTCCCATAGGTAATGAAATAAATTAATTAATTATGGTTTTCATTTACTAGGTAGTTTAGTCTGTATTATTTTCACAGTAACCTCAATATGTCTAATAAGTCTAAATAAACATTAAATTTTATTGAAGAATGAAAAGGAAAGCCACTCTCGGAATCACTAATTGTTGGTCCCTTAATTGTATGTATTTTTCTTATTTGGTTACCAGGAAATATTTATTTCTCACATAGACTCTTTAGATTGGAATTGCCTGAGTGGCTTTTAATTTTTATAGAGGAAATGCAGGAGGAATTATTTCTTTTAAAAAATTATTTATAACCCCTATAAGGATTCATAGTACTATTAAGAAATTTTAATTTACTGAATTCTGGAGAGCAGAACTCCTTCAGTCTCTTACATTTTTTTTGGACTTTTACTTTCATAATTTCTCCTTTCACTAATACCATCTTTTACTTTTATTTTGGTCTTTTACTGTTCACCCTGCTTAATCAAATCTTTCCCCATCCTATAAGGTCTAACTCATGCTTTTCTTCCATGAGCACTTTCAGCTGTGCATTGATTCAACTACACACATGTACTTTGTACCAGGAAGTAATAGGGAAGCTATAGAAATGGTTGTGGGCCAAACACACACACACACACACACACACACAAATTGCTAATATAAAAGCTTGTAAAGCTTACATTCTAGTGAGGTTGGGCAGACAGCAAAATTAATAATCTACATTATATTTTAGAAGGTGATAAACAGCAATGGAAGTAGAAATGGAGTGGTGAGGCAGGGGTTGATTGACAATTTTAAGTAACAGTAAGAGGGTGATATTTCATAATGTAGAAGAGGAAAGGAAGCAAACCATGTACATATCTAAGGAAAGAATCTTCCAAACAGAATACTGTGAGTCATGAGACTGAAGTATGTCTGTTAAGTTCTGGTAATGGTAAGGAAACCAATGTTGAAAAAGCAAGATAAAGAGAGTAGGCAGTGAATTCATGTAACTACTCTCAGGACTTGGGCTCTTGTACTGAAGCAAGTGAGAAGCCACTGGAGAATTTCAGCAGAGGAGCGACATAATCTAACTCTGGGTTGAAAGAATTCTCCTCCTATAAAACAATGGCCTTCATTAAGGCAATCATTTTTATCTAACTTCCTGGACTGACTTCTTCCTTTCCTAACCTGATTATATGCTCCTTTTGGTCAAGGGCATGAGATATAATCAATCTTTTTATATTCCCTACAGCATCTAGAATAAAGTAGGTGGTGTAGTGGCACTCAGTAGAGAATTATTGATTTGGTTTGGGAGGCTGGAGCAGAACAGATAAAAATAAGCATTGCTTCCAGCATTGGCAGCTCCAGAAATCTTTTCTGCACAACTCTGTTAGTTTACCTTGTAAATACAAACAGTCCAATAGAAGCTGCCTTCTTCCTATCTTCAATCTAGAACCGAGACTAAATCACAAGTCATCAAGTGCATCTGTATTGTCTTTCAAAATCTGAGCAAGTATACAAATTTAGTAATTACTCATAACAGCCAATCCATTCTAGAATGCCCACTATTCCTTTACACTTTGTTTTAGCAGATCCTGTGATTTAGTCAGAGAAATGTCCAATGTCCTCTTCGTTTGAGTGCAGTGAAGTCTGTCTTTAACAACAGATGCAAAATCATCTTTCTCCTCTTCATTTCTCAGACAGTTATGTCTTGCAGCATGTGAGAAGCATATTAAGTGCTAGTCAGGTAATACAAGAAAGGTTTCCACAGATAATGCTTGGCAATTCAATCAAAGAAAAATCGCGGAAAAATTCATGGGAAAAGGTGGCTTATAGACGATAGGTGGAGTTCCTGTAGACATTCACAGACTAAAGAGCATTCCCTTGCTTTCCTTTCTCATACTTCAGAAACATAACTTCACCTGTCATTTTTATAACATCTTAAATCTCCTATCTACTGATGAAATTACATTTAAAACCTCCAGTAGAAGCTTAATTAATTTAATTTTAAAACATAGAGCAGATACTTTGCTAGTCCATATGATCACGTGTATGCCTTTGTCTTCATTTATTTCCATGTTGTTTCTTAGAAATGAATATATGGTAAGATGTACTGCTTAAGGTAATATGTATGCAGATCTAAAAATGCAGCCATCAACAAACATTCCCACCACTACATCCAGCTTGATTTTTTGTCTCTTTAGTACTTCTTACTATTAACGGAGCATATATTTTATATATTTGCCTTATTTTCTATCTACCCCCTTCCCACCCCTATTAGAATGTAAGCTTCTTGGACTCTTCTGGAAAAAGACTGAAACTGGCAAACACAGAAGTAAGGAGGTAGGTTAGCAAGCTATGAGAGGGTACAATGCTGTCTTTTAATGTAGTGAGAAATGCTTAATACTGGCTGCATTTTGAATATTGAGCCAGAAGGATTTGGTGTAATAGACAGAGGGGTGTTCAGTATAACTTCACATTCTCTGGTCTGAGCAAATGTAAAGATGAAGTTTCCACTGAGACAGCACTAATTGTGAGCAAAGTAGGATCATGGGCAAACATCAGCAGTTAGGTTTTGCAAGTGCTCAGTGACAGGCAACTGTTTTATGCCTACGTAGTATATGGCCTTGTGCTTCCTGATCCATTCTTCGTGATTCCCTTGCTCTATGTGTATGGCAGGTCTTTTCCCCTGCAGGTAATGTTTCCCAGGCTACCTTGTCAGCTAACTGACATGTGGATCCTATTAAGAGCTGGCTAGAGCTTGGAAGGCAGAAGAAGGCAAAAAAGGCGAGTATTTCTTCCTTTTTCTGTGCTTTAAGTGTAGTTTCCATCAGCAGCTGTTTCTCTTCCATGACTCCAGGTCCCTCCATGCAGTTCCGGTTTGTCCTCATTTATTCCTGTCCAGTAACTCTGACTTCTCCTTTTCCCCCTCCAGTGAAAGAATAGCAAAAACATCTCCTCTTGCCTGAGGCTTGTCAACTCTTCTAACATCTGTATAAACAACTTCATAAATTAAATTATCTCTGTTTCAAATATATGTTGCTGTTCTTGCATCCAGATTTCTATAATCTATAAGCAGAGATAAAAGGTAGAGCAGTCTGCATCTCAGAGAATTATATGTGCCAGTGCAGTTGAAGAAGTCTAACAGTCCAGGTACCAGAGGGAGTGAGGTGAGAATGATAGGAAGTAATAGAGAGTGCCACCCTGGAAATTGTTAGGTATAAAAAAAGTAATGATGAGGTCTAGGCTATGCCATTGGAGGGGACGGTTGACGTGTTTGGAGACATGAACACTGAAGAACGAGAGGTCAAAGAACCCAGGAGTCATAGTTCAGTAAGAATTATTTACCTGGACATTGATAAGTGAAAATGTCAGTGAGCTAGGAGCTGAAATCTTCAAGGAGTGAGAAGGACTGACCTGGAGTCTGTGAATAGCAACAGCTTAGAGGGACAGAAGTCACATAATCAGTTGACATAAGCATTATAGCTATGCGATTTTATATGGAAGTGAAAAAGTAGTAAGACTTTCAAGGTAATGGAAGAGAAGAGCAAGGAGAATTACCCACTTTCAGGCCCAGTGATGAGGAGGATGGAAGAACAACCAACCCTACTTAAGAGGGGTTCCAGAGAAACTATGTGCGCTCAAAAGTAATCAAGATTCTGTGTGGCTGTTAGAACAAGAGAGGATAGGGAATGTTGAAGAAGATGGTGAGGATTTTGCTGTTAACTAAGGATAGAGTAAAGCATGTGGTTATATTGTTGTGGATGCAGATTTGTGTGGAGATGATAATTCAGATGTCGAGCAATGACTTGGGAGTTCTGGGTAGTTGTAGTAACTGATGTATCAAGGACAAAAGACATGGAGGGATTATTCTAGATTGTCTTTGACAAAGATTGCATTCACTATGCTGTAAGTATAGGGAGCAAGGGAGAGGCAAGGGTTTTTCCAGGATTACATAGAACTTTGGCTTCTCTGTCATCACTTTTGCTGATGTGGAGATGACAGACAGTTACAATTATTGAGAACTACTGATAATGTTGATATTTTTGCTAGAGTATATGATTTGAAGTGGTTTTTATTTGTCTGTAAAAAAATCAATATTAAAATTATTATATAAACATTTATAAAGTATTTAACAACTTTGTTTTGAATGGATTTATACAGAGATTACCCTTTAAATAGTCTACGTTTCCCAAATTGTAAGATCAGTTATTTACAGCAGAAAATATATTTTAAATTTCTTGTTTATTTCAAAATAGCTGGAAGAGAAGAACTATCATGTTTCCAATACAAAAATATTTTAGGTGATGGATATCTATCTCAATTACTCTTATTTGATCATTACGCATTTTGTACTTGTATCAAAATATTACATGTACCCTCAAAATATGTACAACTATGAGATCTCAATTAAAAATAAGAAACTTAAAAGAAAGTACATTTTTAAACCAGAGTAGATAATATATTTATTGTGGCCAGATATTTAAATTTTGAGGGTCACTTCATCACCTGTATGAGAGATACAGTCATGTACTACATAATGACATTTTGGTCAAGGACAGACCACATACACAACAGTTGGTCCATAAGATTATAATACCATATGTTTACTCTGTTTACATGTGTTTAGATACACAAATACTTACCGTTATATTACCATTGCCTACAGTATTCAGTACAGTAACATATTATGCAGGTTTGTAACCTTGAAGTGGTAGGCTCCATAGCCTAGGTGTGTAGTAGGCTGTCCTGTCTAGGTCTGTGTAAGTATACTCAATGATGTTTGCATAATTATGAAATCACCGAATGATGCATTATTCAGAATGTATTCCCATCGTTAAGCAGTTCATGACTGTATATTCATTTCATGCAATGGAACAAATTAAGAGACTTTAAAAAACAAATTAAACAATATTCCCCTTATGTTATCTAACATGTCTAAATACATTTGAAATATTTATTGAATGCATTATTAAAATATCAAGGTCAATTGGGAGAATTTTCATAGTTATTTGGGTTATAGCTTTAAAAATTACAGATTAAGTGTTAGCAAAATTTGACTAAACATCGAGGACTCTTCATTATTGTATTCATGTATAATTCTTTTTAAAAAATTATACATGTCCAGAAATTCATAAAATCCCAAAAAGTTGTAGGAAAATAAAAATTGTCCTAAATCTTATTGCATGTATTTCTTACATTTCTCCAGGTGTGTTCTGTATGACTCTTTTCTATGCCTGTATTTTTATATCTGTTGTTAGTTATTTTTGATAAAGTTTAGATCATACTGAATATGTTGTCTTATTTTCATTCAACAAAATCATCAGCATGTTGCCACAAATGTTTCTAGCTATTATCTGAATGCATCTGAATGCATGGTTTCAACTATCACTGAATCGTATTCTATGATTGTAATACTATTTTTTTAATGACCTATATTTAGGAAGTTGTTACTGGTGCTTCTCATGTGAGAAACAATCTGTGTTTAAATCACTATACCTACCTTTTTTTTTAACTTTCGGTTCAGGGGTACATGTGCAGGTTTGTTATACAGATAAACTCGTGTGTGACAGGGATTTGTTGTACAGATTATTTCATCACCCAGGTACTAAGCCTACTACCCAGTAGTTATTTTTTCTGGTTCTCTTCCTCTTCCCACCATCCATCTTCAAGTAGGCTCCAGAGTCTTCTGTTCCCCTCTTTGTGTCTATCAGTTCCCATTCTTTAGCTCCCACTTACAAGTGAGAATGTGTAGTATTCACTTTTTTGTTCCTCTGCTACTTTGCTAAGGATAATGTCCTCCAGCTCCACCCAAGTTCCTGCAAAAGATGTGATCTCATTCTCTTTTATGGCTTCATAGTATTCCGTGGTGTATATGTACCACATTTTCTCTATCTAGTCTTTCATTGATGGGCATTTAGTTTGATTCCATATCTTTGCTATTGTGAATAGTGCTGCAGTGGACATTTGTCTTTATGGTAGAATGATTTATACTCCTCTGGGTATATACCTGGTAATGAGATTGTTGGGTCGAATGGTAGTTCTGTTTTTAGCTCTTTGAGGAATCACTACACTGCTTTCCACAATGGTTGAACTAATTTATACTCCTACCAACAGGGTATAAATGTTCTCTTTTTTTCTGCAACCTTGCCAGCATCTTTTATTTTTTATCTTTTTAAATAATAGCTAATCTGACTGGTATGAGATGGTATCTCATTGTAGTTTTGATTTGCATTTCTCTAATGATCATTGATATTGAGCTTTTTTTCGTAAGCTTGTTGGCCACATGTATGTCTTTTGAAAAACATCTGTTCATTTCCTGTGCCCACTTTTCAAGGTTTTTTTTTTTTTCTTGTAAATTTCTTTAAGTTCCTTATGAATGCTGGGCATTCCACTAATAAAGCAGAAAAGAGAGAAGATCCAAATAAACACAATTACAAATCACTATACCTATCTTTGATTTTTTTCAATAATCAATTTTCAGAAATAGACTTGTTTAGCTACAAAGTGTTGGAATTTTATTGTAGATAGCCAAACTGACCTCCAGAAATAATGAACTGCTAAGAGCCCTTACCGAAACTCAGCATTGTCTTTTGGTTTTCAATCCTTGCCAATGTGATAGGCAAAATAGTTTCTCATTTAAAAAGGGATTACTACTTGGTTTAAGGCTTAGTATTTTTCATATCCTTATTGGCAGTGTATGTAAGTATGTATCAGTGTTTCGTTTGGTCTCTTTTCCAATTTAAAAATTAGGATGCTCTACTATTCATCAAATATGGGTGTGAACTCTCTTGCATATATCAGTTCATATATATATATAAAATATAAACATTTATGATGTGTTGCCATTTAATTTTATATGTGCTACTCTTTGCATTTTTATGAGTCTTTTGCTTAATGGTTTATGGCTCTGATATCATATTTTGAAAACTTTATCCATAACAAAGTAGGAAAATATTTATTTCTGTGTTCATCTTTTGTTAATTGGCTTAAATTTTATGTTAAAATTTATTTTATCAAGATTTTGTTTTGTGTACAATGTGAAGGTATTTCTGACTGTCGGCTCCCACTAATCTATTCAGTAATGTTGATACCTTTATTATAAAACACATCCTTCCCACAGTATTTTGAAAGACTAATATTTTTTTTTTCCAAGGCCAGGTAGAGACTAAAGCCTGTATCTAGACTTTCTGGTCTTATTTAGTTCTTTATTATTTATTTTGTGGCTAATATGACATTGTTTTACTGATCATAGATTATCTGTTTCACAGATATTGATATACCAAACATGTCTTTGAAAGAATCTCTGAAATGATACATAATTAAAGCTAAAGTTTGTTGCGCTGAGGGCTACTTTTATTTCTCCCCAAACCAAGGATAATTCCATCTCTAATCAATGGGTAATTACATATAAAATATTATAATGGAAATAAGGGCTAACTCAGGTATTTTGGAGAGAGATGTATGCTGAAGTAGAAACCTCAGTGGCTTGAAAAGCAATTAGCTCAAGCCTTTGTAGTATGTCTTGGTGCAGACTTGAAGATATAGTGTATATGGACCTCAATTACTGAGTTCCTGTTTTTAGTAAATAGCTGCCCTGTAGGTCACTAAGTGCTATTGCTGACAAGGTTGTGTATGAGAAAGCTTTTATTTTAGTAACCAGTGGCAACTGGCACTTATAAAGAAACTTTCCATTTCTCAAAATTATTCTTTGGTTCAGAATGGCTATACAGAATTGCAGGCACCTCAGGGATAGTAGAACTAAACCAATTATAAACAAAGGACTAAATGAGACATCAAAGAAAAGGAGTTTTTAAGTAGAGACAGAAAACCAAAACTTCTTACGGAATGTGTTTTGGTGTCTTTATGACTATATTGACCAAAATAACTTTGGTTAAAAATATGCTTTACTTAAGATCCAAACACGATAACCTGCAAATAGGTAAATTCATTTTCCTCAGAAAGAAAAATAAGCTATGCCTAGTTCATGTAGAGTCTACACTATAGTTGTCAGCTTTGATGCTACAGGTTTGGTGATCTTGGGAAAGTTACTTAAATTTTTTAACCTGTATCCTCCCTGTAAAATGATGAAAATGCCTTCTGTGAAGACAGGTTTTAGGATTAAATTAGTTAATTATATAGAGTGCCTTTCTCAGTCTGCAGTATGCAGTAGTTGAGAAATGAATGGTGACCAATGAAAAAGCATGATTATATTTTTTTATTTTTTAGGTAAATTCTATTTTATATATTTAAGTTATACAACATGATGTTGTGGGATACATTTAGATAATAAAATGATTACTATAGTGAAGCAAATTGACATAGCCATCATTTCATACTGTGACCTGTTTGTTTGGTTTTGTGACAAACCAGGTAAAATCTACTCATTTAGCAGGAATCCAAACATAGCATAATTTTGTTAACTATTCTCATGTTGTATATTAGAATTTTATGAAGTTGCCAATGTGATAGGCAAAATAATTTCTCATTTAAAAAGTAATTACTACTTGGTTTAAGGCTTAGTATTTTTCATATCCTTATTGGCAGTGTATGTAAGTATGTATCAGTGTCTGCTGTTTTCTAGCCTGTTAGCTGCATCATGCCATTTCCTCCTCAACCCCTTCTTATCCCTGGTAACCATTATTTTATTCTCTATCTCTGTGTATTTGACTTTTTCTTAGATTCCACATGTAAATAAGATTATGCAATATTTTTATTTATGTGCCTGGCTTATTTCTCTTAGCATAATGTCCTCTAGGTTCATCTATGTGGTGGCAATTTGCAGTATCCCTTTGTTTTGTTTAAGGCTGAATAATATTCCATTGTGTGTGTGTGTATATATATATATATTTATATATGTAGTTTCTTTATCCAGTCATCAACATATACTTAGGTTATTTCCTTGACTTGACTGTTGTAAATAATGTTTCAATAATACTGGAGTACAAATATTTTTACAAGGTGGTAATTTCATTCCCTTTGGGTATAGTCCCAGAAGAGGGATTGCTGAGTCATATGGTATATCTGATTTTTAGTTCTCTAGGAACCTCCATATTGTTTTCCATAATGGCTGTGGCGAAGTGTGTTCCCACCAAAGTGAAACAAGTGTTCCTCTGAGGAACATTTCATCTGTTGTAAAAACCAACAGATGAAAATCTATAAAGGGCCATGTAATATGCAAGGTTTTATATAGAAAACTACAAAAAAATTTCAAATGGCATTAAGAAGGCCTCAAAATACAGAAAGGCATAAAATATTTATTGCTTGGAAGTATTAATATTTTAATTATATAAAGCCTCCCTAAATTAATTTATTAATTAAATATGAGTATTGTACAACTTCCAATAGGAAGTAGTATGTTTGTGTATGTCTGCTGAATTAAATGGAAGATCAAAAATGGCGAGGAATAGCTAAAATTATTTTGAGGAAAAAGTTATGGGTATGTATTATAAAGCCATGAAATTCAGAAAATACATTGTCAGCCTAAAGATAAGTAACATAAATAGGACAGAAATCTCAAACAATGGAAAGATAGATAATAGAGGTGACAAAAATAGATAATACATAATAAATAAAATCAGTTCCATAGATTAAGGACAATTATGTAGGGAAAATAAACACTTTCAAAGAAAATATAGACTATCTTAATGACCTTTGATTAGAGAAGGAATTCCAGAAAACCCAATCCATAAAGAAAATCTTGGTAAAATTGACTATAAAAATAAAAATATAAGACACACAGCACAAGAAAATGTCATATATATTTGTGATATGTATTTAAGTATAATTAGATATTTAAAGAAATATCTAGTACATATTTATTTAAAAAGAAAACCACAAAACACTAAGACAGAGAGAAACAATCTAATCAAATGTGTGAAACTGAAGGAAAAAGAATGTCTAGTAAATACACAAAATTACAGAAACTACCAAAATGGAGAGCAATGAAAAATTACTTAAAACATAATTAAGAAGTGTAAAATATTAAGTAAAAATATAGCAGCATATTAAAGGTCATCCCAAACACACACAAAAAATGGAAAATTTCATAAATTTCTGGTTGAACTGCAGATATGTAAATCTGATTAGAAGTAATGTAGCAATGTTTATCAAACTGGAAATTATCTTACTACTGAAATTCTAGTGTACACATTCACAAAAAGTTCAAAATGGTTGATCTCTCTCTCTCCCCATTCTGCCTCCTTGTTGCTCTCTCCCTTCCTCCTTTCCTCTTTCTCTTTATCTCTTTCTCTCTCCATTTTCTTCTTCCCCCCTTCTCCCTCAGTTTCAAAAAGTAAACACACTGTATGATTTGGAAATTTTTCTCAGGAAAAGTCAATGCAAAACTTTTCAATATTAATATCTGAGAAGACCATTAAACAAGCCAATCTGGTTTTAACATAACTGTTGCATATTTCAGATAAATTCAGTAAAATATATACAAGCAAAGAAAAAGTACTGATTTTATTCTACTTTCTATAGCCCTCCAACATTTTGACTTACCAGTGCCATATGTGAATCTATATCTATTAATGTATGCATTGAAAAGGTTGGATTTAAGCTGAGCATGTAAAAATAATAAACAGAGGTATATTAGTTAATTTTGAGAGCTGGCAAGTTATAATTAATACAACCATAGGTTTGTATGATTATACATATTATACTTATATATTCTTTGAAATAAGCAACATTTAACTACCAATTTATGACATTGTTCTATTTGCTAAAAAGAAAAACTCGACATATAGACTATTTTTTCTTCTTAAAAAATGTGTTAAGGATCATTCCCCTTAATAAAAATCAAGGTAGTTACCCATCAAAGAATATATTTCTCCAGTAAATATTCTTCCTCAGGTTTAGTGTATCAGTAGTTATATATAAATCAACTTTTTCAAACATCAGAATAGACATTTTAACCATAATTGTCATGGGACTTAAATTTAGACTACCTTGTCACATCATCCCTGATACACTGCGCATTTAAGGGCAAGTTCTTTTATTACATGAAAAAGAATTTATTTTAGTATATTCCATTCAGAGTCCATAGTTAAAACCCAGGCTATGTTGTCATCTTCACATTCAAAATCATAGTGTATTAAGACTTTTTCCACAGCTAACATCCTTGAGGTTGACATCTTCTTGTGACTGAGTAGATAGCAGCAAGAAATTCAATTACAGCAAGCCAGCTCTGTCATTGCACCTGTCTGCTTGCACGGGAAATGATTTGTAAATTGGGCTTTATCTTTCCCGTCCCATAAATCTCCTGTCCATAATTGACACTTGTCAGCATAGATGAATAGTGGGAGAAAGAAAACAGAAAGTAAATGAGTAGCCCACCTGGGAAAAATGATGTCTTGTTGCCTTTGGGAGTCATTTACAAACAGCAGTACCTGCGGGCCAGTTTTTATCCACAAGCAGGTTGCAAACATTTTACTATTGAAAAATACAATGCCAGGGCTGAATCATAACAGAGACAAGACAAAGGAACCGTAATTAACACATAACATTTTTCCAGAGAATATAAACGTGTCTTCCAAGGAAATTGAAGCTTTTCCTTAGTATTTGTGATGCTCACTTATTGCTGCTGCACATTTGTAAGTATCGGGTTAGCATCTGACCTGTCAAAATGCATTCATGAAGCAAGCATTTTGCTTGTCTTGGGAGTTGATATTGTCACTTGTTACACAACTCAACATCAGTTCAAAGTTGTTTGATACCAGTGTCAACAGATTGGTTTTAAAAAGACATAAGAATGACGATATTTTCTTTCAAATGTCAAAAAAAGAAACAGGGGATTTCATAACGATGATCTTGGGAGCAAACACTAACCATAAAAACATGACAGATAAACCTTCATATCTAATTTTTCTAAATGTCTTATTTGACTTCACATTCCTTTCTGAAGCTTATCGCATATTACAAAATGTTTGTATTTTAAAACCAAAGGAAAATATTTCAGAATTCATTAATAATCTTTTAATACTAAACTACCTAAATATTCTGAAACATAATTCTTAAATTATCACTAAAATTTGATGTTTTAAATTTTAAAAATACTTAAATAAGATGAAATGATAGATTGAATATTTTGCAAACTAAATTATGAACAAAAAATTATATATATATATGGGTTTACATAGTCTTTTCTACATATTACCTGATTTTTAATAATCTAATTCTTAAATGTGTATAATTTTGTCAATATTTTTTAAAATCTTTAACTTAATATTAGAAAAAAGAATTTATCATTATTTTTGAATTGTACAAGGCCTCAAACTATTTCTCATCTCCATAATTTACTAATATCTTCTAACTTAACACCTTTCTTACCCTCTTTGCTCCCACAGATCAGCATGAATATAAAGAGTTTATACCTTCTCCAAAATGAGCAAAAACGATTAGAAATGGAGCACTTGAGAGGAGCGTAGATTTATCTTGAATACCTCTTATTACCTGTAGTTCAATGGGTTTTTTGCCTTTCTCTCTAGTATTTACAGAAGTTGTAAACATTATGTTATATGTATACTACAAAATGAAAAGTTATCTGATGATGTTAAGTTACTTCTCTGTAGGTTATTGTTAGTGTAAAGTAACATATTTATTTATTACCTACTTTCATATACTGAGCTTGTAAAAACAGTTGGAAATTTCTTGTATATTGATCTAAAGCAATAAGTATTAATAGCATAATACAGTAGTACTCCATAACCTTTTATCTGCGTCAGCTTTGTCATGTGGCAACTTAACTGAATAACACCCCCCGCAAAAACACAACTTTTCAATACAAATAAGAGTGCTGCATTTCTACCTGTCTTTTCTTAGGTCATCAGTTTTCCAGTAACAACTATATCTGCTATTGTTTTTCTCATTGGTATCAACAGTTTGGACAGAGATATTTAAAATACTAGGGTAAAATTAAAATATTAGATAGCATTGAAAATAGAGATGTGAATACTTTTGTATTTATGACTGCATTTACCAAGTCATGTTCCCCATTGATATGCAAAATAAAAATAAATAATAAAAAAACTAATAAGTAATAAAAATAACTAATAACTAACAAGGGAAGGGAGAGCATTTAGCAACTTGGACAAAATGACATAACTAATAAGTGACAGAGCTGTGATTGTGCCTTTTCTTGCATGACTTCAAATCTTGTGAAGGAGTGTAGGGAGTGTCTTCAGTAATATACTTTCTGTTTACTGTAATTAACTATGTATGCTTATGAGACAGTACCCAATCATATGTTATTGTTTAATTCCAAGTATGAGAAGTAAAATTTATGTTGATTTGAAAATATTTTTCTAACTTTGGGATATAATGGAATTATATTCTATGTGTGTTACATACCTTGAATATTTTGACATATATGTGTATGTTGCTAAGAGTTCTTTTGCACCTTGTCTGAGGAGTAATGTACAGTTTTGCAAACAAATCACTGGGAAGCAACTAACAAATAGTTTTTGGTTTTTGTACCCATAACCTGGTAATCTGGTTCCAGAAAAGTATTTTTTGTCTATTGTTTAGTAATGGAAGATTAATCAATTTTGCAGCTTTTGTCAAATATTGTATTTGCCTGTGTGATTAGATGCTTAAGGATACTTCTTTTTGATCTTTGACAAAAAAAAAAAACTGTAAAAGCCCTAGAACTCTGTTAAATTCAAAAGTTCTTATTTTAAAAGATTGCATAAGGAACCTTGCATTCAAAATAAATTTTTTAGTGAGTAGAAACTGTAGAGAGTGTGCCTTTTATTTATCATTGATATGTAGGACTTTATAAACAAAATATGTTACACAATTGCTTTTTTTTGCCATCCAAGACAGTTTAGGACAGAAATCAGGGATGTATTCATAAGGGGATTTTCAGAGATGGATGCTACTGAACAAATTTTATTACTATCAAAATATAAAATTTACTCATTTTAAAGAAAAATTCAGCATTTCTTGGTCAGTGATTTGCAAATATTAAGTGAACATCTACAGAGTAGTGTTTGCAACATAACTATTGGGATATATTTCAATGCTGTATTCATTGTTTGCAGCTGTATTTTTTGTTTGTTTTATGACGATGGTGATGAAATGCAGAATCCGATTTATATTAACTATTAGATATAATTGCCTTTTAATGAATCATTTATGTGACTTTTTTCTGGGCCTCAAATCTTAAAATGCTGGAACACTGGGCATTTGGAGGCACCTCACTATTGTTTAGTGAGAAGTCCTGTAATGGAACGTATTGATACCCTGTGTTGCTTCACATCTCAGGAAGCAAACATTGCTGCCAAGTGTTGGTTATAGTTTGTATATAATCTAATGGTTTAAGCAAAAGAGATCTAAAGCTGAATAATTAACCTAAATCTAAAATTAAAGGAGAGAGAAAGGAAAGAAGAGAGAAATTATTTCTATTTCAGAGGAAGATTTTAGATAATTGAAAGTTATCAGACTTCTAGGGACTAATTCCAGTCTCTCTGAATTAGACCTGGCAAATTGCTAAGAGTTGAAGAAACTTCCGATGTCATTTTGTATGTATTACCTATCATTGAATGGAGAGCTGAAACTTTATCAATCTTGTACAATTATTGTATATAGAATTCATTTTTAGAGAATATGAGCCAATACAATTTCCATGACTGCATTATATTAAATGAGAAATATTTTCAAGAAGGTACAAGTCATTTGTTACATAATACTTTTCTGTAGTTATCATATTATGGAATTCACTAGTCAGAGAATTACCAAAATATGTTTGTCATAGATTGCTTTTGACTATAAATATGAAGACCTTTTTATATAAAAATCATTACATATGTGTATATTTATGCACATATACATATATGACAAGTTTAAAAGGAAACTCTTGGCTTAGATACTATAAATAAAGAACTATAACCATTTTGTTACATGGAAAATTACAATAAATATTAAGAAGATGAGTGTTGTGTATAAAATAGAGTGTATATCAGTTTAGACAAAAATTTTTCTTTAATAGTTTGTTATATTTTGCTTTTCCATCCAAAACGATTTTAAGACCAAGGGAATATATAAACTAAAATCCTTCACCGTGATGACCATTTAAATGAAAATTCAGGGAATTGACGCTATCATTTTGATGGGCTTTGTTTTATTAGTAAGTGTGTTATATATAACAAACGATTTTATATGTCCTAATTCAATCTCCAAATTCCTGTTTAGTCATTCAGACAAAATGTAATGAGATAACTTGGTTGCATTTGTTTAAAATAAGGTAAACCCTGAGATTACTTTTAGCAAAATTATTCTACATGCTTTTTTTTTGGGATGGAGTCTCGCACTGTCACCCAGGCTCCAGTGCAGTGAGCGATCTCGGCTCACTACTAGCTGCGCCTCCCGAGTTCAAGCCATTCTCCTGCCTCAATCTCTGGAGTAGTTGGGAGTTGGGACTACAGGCACGCGCCACCACGCCCAGCTAAATTTTTGTGTGTGTGTTTTTAGTAGAGATGGGGTTTCACCATGTTAGCCAGGATCTACATACTTTAAAAGCTATCAATTCATAAGCTATGAATTAATAGTTTTAATTAATTGTTACCAAAATTTATCTTAGTGATATATTAAAAATTATCAAAAAAATTATTGTTGACTTTCAAGTTGTTATTCTAACGTATATGGTATCACTAATTTGCTTCTCTTTCTCTCATTTGAGAGTTAATGACGTTTCCTTCTTAGAGAATTGCAATATACTAGTTTTTTCCCTCTTAGAGAATTGCAATTGCAAGCACTAGTTAAAAATATAAAGTCTGATCTTGAGGTGTGTGTACAATATTACAAAGTTTTATAAGATATTTTAGTACTTTAATTTGAGCAAATAAATAACCTAGAACCTATATGGGGGAAAAAAAATGCTTCCTGTCCAAGAGGGAAATTTTAGATAATTGATAGTTATTATTCATTCATTTAAACAGAATTTAATATACGTCTAAAGTTGCATGCTGTGATAAATAATGGAAACATATTGGTTAGCAAAACCAAATGTGGGCCCCCCACCACTTTATGGTACTTACAGTCTAGTGGGGAGAACAAATAGTCATCAAATAATCATACAAACACATGCCAGTTTTCAGCTGTAAAGTGTTACGAAAAGATACTTCCTAATTCCACGAGAACACATAAGAGATGGATTATACTCAGAGAAGTTAGGAAAGTCACTTTAAGAAAAGAACAGTCAGAATGACATCTTAACTTGGTGTGAAAAGCAGCTGGGCACAGCCAAGCAACAGAAAAGAGTATAAAGGTGCACAAAATGAGGTGAGATTTATGCATGGTGAGGCTGGAAAAATACATGGGACTCAGACAGTACATGGTAATGATTTTGTTTCTTATTCTAAAAGTCATGCAAAATGAAGTATTTTAAACAGTTTTTATTAGGTATAATTTGCATATGATAAAATTCACCCAGTTCAAATGTATAATTCAGTGATTTTAATAAATTTACTGGATTGTGCAAGCATCACCACAATCCAGTATTAGAACATTTCCATTACCCCGTAAGATCCCTTCTGCCCATTTACATTTATTCCCATTCTCACCCCTAGACCTAGGCAACTACGAAACTGCTTTGTGTCTGTCTAAAATTGTCTTTTCTAGACATTTCATGTAAGTAGGATCATATAATGTAGTTCTGATACATCTGGCTTCTTTCACCTAGCCTAATTTTTTGAGGTACTTTTGTGTTGTACTATATATAATACAATACAAATCCATTTGTATTGAGCAATTCTATTTATTTGTATGTATTCCACCTTATTTGTTCACTAGTTTATGAACCTTTAGTTTGTTTCTACTTTGGAGCTATATGAATAATATTGCTGTGAACATGCACATTTAAATCTTTGTGTGGACCTATGTTTTCATTTCTTGCAGGTAGATAACTAAGAGTGGAATTGCTAGGTCATATGGTAACTTTATATTTAACTCTTTAAAAAAAAACTGCTTTTACATAGTGACTGCACCACTTTGCATTTCTACCAACAACATATAAAGAATTCTATTCTTTTCACATTCTTGTCAACACTTGTTATTATCTAGATTTTTAAAAATTATAGTCATTCTAGTTGGGTGTCAAGTGATATCTTACTGTAGGTTTAATTTGTATTTCCCTAATGACTAACGATGAACATCTTTTCATATGGCCTTGAAGAAATTCGACTGTTGCTTGAGTAGAAGGGGCTTGCAAAGGAAACAAAGTGGTAGCTAAATGATGAGAACACATGGACACACAGAGGGGACAACACACACTGGGGCCTTTCAGAGGGTGGAGGTTGGGAGGAGGGAGAGGATCAGGAAAAATAACTAATGAGTACTAGGCTTAATACCTGAGTGATGAAATAATCTGCACAACAAACCCCCATGACACGACTTTACCTATATAACAAACCTGCACATGTACCCTTGAACTAAAAATAAAAGTTAAAAAAAAGAGAGAATCAACCAGATAGGAGAAAAATTAGAAGAGAATGTGCCACAAAAGCCAAGGAGAAAAGGACAGAGAGATTAAAAATATTCATGCTACTGAGAATCCAAGAAAGGTAGAGATTGAGAAAAGCACTTCAGTGTGGGTAATCTTATCAATAACTCATTTAATGGAATGAGAGGGACTGAAGCCAGACTAAAGAAGGTTGAAACATGAAAGGAGTTGAGAAATGGAGAAAAATAATATGGACTTTTTTTTTAATATTTGGCTATACAGTGAAGAAAAGAGATTCTCCAGCAGACGGAAAGGGTTCTAGGCTTGAGAAACAATTTTATTGTCGTGGGAGAGTTTACACAAAATCTTTCAGGAAGAATCCAGTAGACAGGAAGACACTGGTTTATATAAAAGAGAGAAGGTAATTTGTAGTGTCACACCATTATTCATTTGTTTAGCATATACTAAGTACCAAAAATATGCATGGTGGAGTACTCCTTGTTAGTACTGTGAATCAATTTCAGACTTTTTCAAATAAATATTTCTCAATTATAAAATAGCAAAATTAAATGTTATTGAAAGTCTTTTAAAAAGGACTATGTTGGCCGGGCGCGGTGGCTCAAGCCTGTAATCCCAGCACTCGAGGTCAGGACATCGAGACCATCCTGGCTAACACGGTGAAACCCCGTCTCTACTAAAAAACACAAAAAAACGAGCCGGGCGAGGTGGCGGGCGCCTGTAGTCCCAGCTACTCGCTACTCGGGAGGCTGAGGCAGGAGAATGGCGTAAACCCGAGAGGCGGAGCTTGCAGTGAGCTGAGATCCGACCACTGCACTCCAGCCTGGGCAACAGAGCGAGACTCCGTCTCAAAAAAAAAAAAAAAAGGGCTATATTCATGCTAATTAACATGTTATACATGCCATCTAGTAAATGACTTCTCTCACTGGAAATATGTTTAAATCACCTGATGTGACTGTTTCAGACACAACCTATTGCCCTGTTCAGAGTCTCTACAGCTGTCTGGTCCTGCAGGGAAAAGCCTCACCTGAAAACTCCCAGATACAAGCAAAAAATATTTTTCTCACCTGCTACCTCTTAAACCTGACAAATGAAGGTTTAATGCTATCATATATAGTCTTCCAAGCCCTAGTTTAAAAACTATTATTTTTATCCATGATCTGGTGCCTTCACTTAGGAAATCTGAATCAATTCGTTTGGTTCTTTCTGTTCTATATTCAGAAAAGAAATTAATTGGGGAGGAGGGAGAATCAAGTTAAGTGTGTGATCTCCCTCTCCTCTGCTACTGGGATGATGAAGGTGACAGACACTGCTAGTTTACTCCCTAATATCTTCTTTCTTCTTATTTACCATATTTTTTTAGTGCAGTAGTACAGCCAGATTCCATTTTAAAAATCCATTTCCCAGCCTAGGGAATGAGATGCAAACAGAAGATTTCCAGAGCTTGCGGGAAACTGTGGCTTTCCGAGTTGAGGTGCTGAGCATTCGCACTGCCTTTTCCTTCTCCACGCCTGCAATATAGATGTCATAGGTGTCGCAGCAGCAGCCAAGGGGGAAGGGCCATGAGAATCATCTGTACAGCCTTGAACAAATGAATAATACATAGTAGATGCCCATCTGTAGAATACATTTGTTTGTGTGTAGGGTGTGTGTGTTTGTATGCGTGTGTAAGGAAAAACAACAATCAAATTACTAGTTTTTTGAGTTTTCTTACTTGCAGCCAAACAGACGCTAAGTCAGACAAAGGAAAACTTTTTCTGAAAAGGGCCAGGTAATAAATATTTCACGTTCTGCAGGTCATGTTTTCTGTGTTAGAATTCCTCAGCACTCACATTTTAGCACAGAAGCATCCAGAGGGAATATGTAAAAAAAAAAGTGCGCTGTGATCCAATGAAACTGTATTTACAAAACAGGTGGCTAGCCAGATATGGCCCATGGGCCCCAGACCCCAGCTCTAACTGAAAAAAGATGAAAGTCAGTACATAATCTACTTTATGTTTATGTTCTAGTTAGTTTTTGAGTTTGTTATTTCTTGCTGGCTGGAGACTATTTAGGAATAAAGCCTGGGCTTCATGTGTCAAGAGAAGGAGAGAGGCAGACAACAAGCAAAAGTTTCTGTCCTTGGCTAAGATGTATCAGAATATGGAGAGAATTCAGGGAGATCTTAATTCCTGTAATTGAAGCAACCGCATCAGTAGTAATAGCAAACACATTTTATTCATTGTCTTGGTTTTCCTCTTTTGCATAGTAACTAATATTAAAACAGAATTGTTTTCAATTCCTTATCTGTGCAAATTTACAATAGTTTAAGAACCTTCTGGGTCAAATACATGTTTGCTGGCTGGCCTAGCAATCTGCTATTTGTGATATTATGTCTGTGTTAAACAAACTCCAAATTACAAACAACGAAATTACAAATTAACTTTTGGAACCAAACTTATTCATAAATTGGTAACTCTCACTCTGTATAACTATTCATTATAAGCCAGATCTTCCCAGTGCATAAAAGTGATTCTTGGGTATTAATTAGCTGTGTTAATTTTCTCTTGGTAATAAAATATTCTATAGTGAATTAATGCTGCTTTGTAAAACAACAACTTTAAAAGACAAGTTGCAAAGCTAATCAAAATGTATTTAGCAGAAAATACTAAACTTAAGTGCTTAGTTTGTAGCAGATTCTTGCAATAAAGTGGTAAATCTTGACTAATATTGAGAACTTTCTGTTAAGCAATATGAATTTCTTAAGTTTATGCACTTTTGAGATAAAATGTATTCAGAGTACCTGGAGCAATTGAGATGGTAACTTTTTTAATTGTACATTTTTAAAAATTATACTTTAAGTTCTGGGATACATGTGCAGAATGTGCAGGTTTGTTACAAAGGTATACACATGCCATGGTGGTTTGCTGTACCCATCCACCCATCATCTACATTAGGTATTTCTCCTAATGCTATCCCCCGCAGCCTCCCACCCCCAACAGGCCCCGGTGTGTGATGTTCCCCTCCCTGTGTCCATGTGCTCTCATTGTTCAACTCCCACTTATGAGTGAGAACATGAAGTGTTTGTTTTCTGTTCTTGTGTTAATTTTCTGAGAATGATGGTTTCCAGTGTCATCCATGTCCCTGCAAAGGACAAGAACCTATCCTTTTTTATGGCTTCATAGTATTCCGTGGTGTATATATACCACATTTTCTTTATCCTATCTATCATTGATGTTGATGGGCATTTGGGTTGGTTCCTTGACTTTGGTATTGTGGACAGCGCCACAATAAAAATACGTGTGCATGTGTCTTTACAAATGAGATAGTATTAAGTCTCAAGCCACTTGCATTTTCCTTCCTTTTCACTTCCGTCTCCCCCTGCTCCTGCTCCTCTTTCTTATTCTGATTCTTCCTCCTTTCTTTCCTGTTTCTTTTCTTCTTCCTCTTCTAGGATAATCCACTTTACAGATCATCACTCTGAGGAACACCAGAGTGATGATTATGAAAAAAAAAATAAATGAACAAAGCCACTAACAAGGAAGAATTCTGCAAAAACTAACATTGTTAAATCATGTTTAAGAAAGGCAATTGGTATTTGATACGTGCGGGTTTTAGGCTTAGAAAAAATACAGTCAAAAACAATCCATACTATATAGAAGGAAAAAAGGAGAGAAAGAAAATGAAAAGATAGAATAAAATAGAAAAATATATGGTACTGATAGCAGCCAAAATATAATGTAATTGGTCATTCTCTTCAGCCATTATTGAGAACTTTGGGATGGAGTAAATTAATGGTATAGTATGGAACTATCAAACATTTTCACTGTATGTATTATGTTTTGTATTTTATCAGCTTAAATGAATATCACTTTATGAATAGATGTACCTTCAATTATATTTTATGTAATATAGTGATTTTCAAAACTTTTAAATGTATTTATAGTAATTTCTAGATGCATATTATGTATCTTTATTTTCCTTTATCCATATGCACATACACATGTGAAACAAAGGTTTTATGAAACTATATTACTATCTGCAATGAACTCAATTTTTATTCTAATTTATTTGTAAAAACTTTGGTTGTAATCCATTCATTGTGTTCACAATAATGAAAAATGCTGGTGTGATGGAAAAGTATTTGGGAAATTATAAACACAGTGTAGTCACCTATTAAGCACACAGTTAGTGTTCGTAACGCAAGTTTTATTTAAATGGATAAATAGGATTTATTATGAATGGGTATGATTAACAGAATATAAAATATGTGCCTTCAAGACAAATCTCATATTCCCTTTTTCTTCAATTTCCTTCTCATGGACCCTGTTCTTAATAAACAAATTATATGTTGTTTAAATACATTATTTACTGTTTCTTAAAAGTAAACCAAGTCTGTGAATTTCCAGAGTATTATTATGTCCATGACAATGTTATAAACATTGTGTACATATTTTGGAAAAGGAACTAATAAGCTTACTTAAGCACATAGTGACATATATAAATATATGTAAAATTGTATGTATTACATAAAATTATTTGTACATTTTGTGAAATATATAATAAATAAATTTACCTTATCTAAATGAAGGATTACACTGATGTGCATGTTGTAAGGAAATACAGTTATAGTACGTCAAATTTAAAATCATTTACCTGTGTAATAGAGAAATCCATATTGTAGAATTTAAATATCGCTATGAAAATTTAAAGATATCCAGAGCTTGACATTTAGACTAAGTTATTATGTCAAAAATTGTCAACTGGTATTATAATATTTTTCGATTGGAATACTATATATTTCTCTCTTTATTTAAAAAAAGTTCTGAGGTCAAAGAAAATGTGCACAACTGAAAATGTTACTCTGATGACCTGCAAGGGAGGTCATTAACTAATGTGTGTGTGTGCGCGTGTGTGTGTGTGTATAGACATATATACACATATTCTACTTAAAGGTTTATTGTTAAAGGAGTCTAGTTGTGGGCCATAGCTGTCCCATACTTCCTGATAAATCATTTCTATGATTATACCGTCATTAAAGCTAAGCCACAGTTATGTAGTTGACCTTATAGAGTACCCTTTGGCTACAAATTCATGGAAAATTAGAGATGGAGCCAGTTTACCGACTGTAAAAGTACGAAAGTAGTTTAAAACAAATAATTCAAAATATTAGTTTCCTCACCAATCAAAATAGAAATTACTTAATCTGTGTATTTCTCCTTCTCAATATATTTTATAACAATTTGAAAAGAGTGTGTGTTGTTGGTCTTCATCTCATTTTGGTAGTTATTTCATTTTCTTACAATGATGTATCCCTTCTAAGTGACTTAACACTGATGTACTTTTCTAGCTAGTTCATGCATATAAAACAGAGTATACATTATACAAATGGATTATTTACTGAAATGGCTATTTTATAAAACTTACCAATGTAAGATTTCAAAATCTAACATTGCCAGCATTTATTATGGAGAGTGCTAGTATCCCCCCTTAGAATAGCAATTTATGTTCCTGCCAAAGATTTAAAGGAATTATTCTCAATCTCAGCTGTCTGTCAGCTTTATCTAGGCAGTTTTTGAAAAATACGAACTCCTGAATCTGATATTAGAATGAGCGTATTCTGGAAGGTGTCCCAGGTATCAGTAATTTTAATACAAACAAAGTCAGCATAGAATAATAATACATTTTGGGGGGAATTCTTACCATGTGCTAGGAATGATTTTAAGTATTTAACATTTATTTATATATTTAATTTCCATAACCCAATTCTATCTATGATGTAAGTATTCTGATTATCCTTATTTTAAAGCTGAGAAAACTGAGACACAGAGAGGTTCAATTTTCTGCTCAAGATCACACAGCAAATAAGCCATGGGCTAGCCCTCTGGCCCATGCTCTTCATTCCTATGCTCTACTGCTTCTCTAGGTTTTCTACCTTTAAGGAGCATCAGAATAGCTGAGGAGATAGACAGGTGTAACATAATTGAATGACACATTGTGTAGCCACTCTTACCAACAGAAAACAAAATCTGTATTAGCTGAAGCAGAGGAAGAATGATTCAAGAAGTTGTTGCTTACGGGTTGAGGCCACTAGACAGAAAAATATGTGCCCAATCTTGAAACTGAGTTTGTTACTATGTAATTGATACAAAGTTATCACTTGCAGATTATAGATGTAATGCCAAAAGTATTGATAAGCTGTTTAAGTGCATGGCTATATACCAATCAACTGCTGAATTACAGATGGGGTCGACAACAGGGAAATATTCTGTGTGTTTTGCTCTTTAATGCCTCTAAGGAATATGTTGGCACTTGATTTATATTTCATCTATGTTACGATATTTAGTTTTGCATTTAGATTGTTTGTGCGCATTCACGTTCTAACTTGTCTTCTGGATTTAAATCTGGAAGGTAGAAACTGAGACATCATCATCTTTACAATTTGTACAATTCCTTATACTATAATCAGTCATGAGAAATTTTATGTTGAAGGTATGAGCGAAAGGAGTTTTCATCAGAAATCTGTAAAAATATTATAGTAATCTTACCTTTTGGGCATTTTAGTGTTACAGTGAAGGATATTTAAGACTAATGCTAGCATACTTTTAAAAGTCACTCTTACTCAAAATGCCAGCATATGACAGATAAGTAGTTAGCACCAGAAAGAAAATGATCAAGGAAGCTGCAAAGAAAAAGAAATGCTTCTTTCATCAAGAAATCTTACTAAGAAAAAAATGTCAGCTGAACTACAAAAAAGTGCTTACTGATGTAGTTGATGTACATCTGACACAAGTTCCTCTCACACACCAACAACTTGCAGCTGCGTTTTGAGTAGCCAGCCTGCACTTTGAGTGGCACTGCTCTAGAATATTTTAAATAATAATAACTAAATAAAGTGCTCATTTTCTTTTCTAAAGCAAAACCTCTAAAGGAGTTTTCACAATGGCCACATTTTGCCTATTCAGTCCGTGTAACTTTGCCTACCTCTTTTCACCTGTGGGCACTAGCCTACTTTGAAATATTTTACTCTCCTTATAGGATTAACTAATTAGATACCAGTTTACCAGCAGTTTCATTGGATCATAATGAATAAGAAAAAGAGGTGGGAAAGGACCATGCTTATTGATAAGTGTCTGGTCAAATAAATCATGGCGCATATGTATAATGGAATACAACAGAGCTGATAAAAGAGTGATGCAGATCTATATGTGTTAAATGATATGTTATAAAATACAGCATAAATCAAAAAATACCATTCATGTAAAAAATGCACATATTTGTGTTAACCTAGATGATTTCTGGAAGGATACCAAATAAATTGCTAGGAGTGGTTGCTTCAGCGAGAAGTACCTTAGTTACATGGGGACGGGTTGGGAGGGAGTGTCAATTTTCACGCTTTAGTATTTTTGAATTTTGTAGCATATACACGCATTTTCCATTTAAAAAAATCTCTGCTCAGCTTAATCTCTTCTAGTATCTGCAGCTTCTGAGACTGCTACTGCCTGCTAAGCAGATCCCTATGGGTCTTTTGATCCTTATATTCTCAAAACCTAATGTCGTGGCACATCATTGATTCTCAATAAATATTAAACGAATGAATGACTGCTTAGCTTTCCTCTTGCTAGTTTCTGCTCGCAGGAAGTGTCGGAGCCTAGAATTTTGCAGTATAGTTGAAAAATACTTGGGAATTAGGGCTTAAAAATATGGATTAAATAAAAATATGCCTCTTTCTGAGATGATGCTACTTAATTTTTAATGCTCAACTTCTTCACACACATACACACACACACACACACACACACACACACAGAGCAAGAAAAACAGTATTTACCTCATAGGGCTTTAGAAGGAAAGAAATCTCTCTCTCTTTCTCTCTCTCTCTGTCTAATGTTGCAAATTCTAAGGAACTATAAAAATCCACAATGCCTTGCATATAGTAAATGCCAAACAAGTATTTGTTGAATAGAACTAAACCAGTAAAAAGACATTATTACTTGTTGATTGAAAAGATAGAGAGCATGTGTCTTACTATCAGGAACTCCTTAACCATTCTAAATTGTCATGTTAGGTCATTATTGAGCTATTCCTTTGTAAGACTGGTATCAGTAGGACAGCCAGTTCGGGGAATTTGCCTAATTTATACCTACTGTGTTCAATATTTTATATTCTTTACATTAAGAGAAATTCTATTAAAATTAAAATGTATGAAGAGTTACACATTAACCTTTCAACAGTTGACATTTTAGTCAGTACTTTAGCAGATATTAGGAGGAGTCCTAGTATGTGTTTAGCATCAATGACCAACAGTAGCTCTTCTCCACAACTGGATGCCCCTTATAGCCTTTTCCTTATAGGTTTTCATGAGAAGTGCTAACTTCTGTAATAATTAATTAAATGTCCAAACAATTGGTTGCCAATTATCTGGTGATTAAAAAAAGAAAACTTTATTCTCAAAAAGATGTATTGTCAGATCATTTTTACAATCGCTGCTTTAAAGAACAGAATTGTTCCTGGTTGATCAGATTGTGAAGTGGTGATTTTTGTAGTTCTTATTTTGTATTTTATTACTCTACTGAAGATATATTGATTTATAACTCACATGTATACCTGACTGGGGCCCCTATGCAGGATGCTTTTATTTTCCTACTTTTTCAGCTCAACATCAGATTTTTTTTCAGAACTTTCAAACCTTATTTCTTAGTCAAGTTGTCTTTTTAGTAACTGTTTCTTGAATTTATTTATAAATTCATTCTGTTATATATCTTACTATATTGTACATTTTACATTTTGAAAATCATTATCCCAATTGGTATGTTAAGTAGATAGCAATGTAAATAACATAATTTAATTTTGAAAAAACATCATTCCTCTTCCACCAATTTTTTCAAACACTTACTATAGAATGAAAATTTATGTTAGTTTTAACTACAGATCATGCTTCTTTCCAGTCAAAGATAATTTGACAGACATCTGTCACAAAAGAATAGCTCATAATTGCTACAGGTTCAATTACCTTTAGTTCCTGTACCTATTTTTTTAGCTAAAATTGTGTATCTATCATTCTTAATATTATTAGTGCCCCTGTTTTTCCACAGCCAAGAAATTGAAATTTTGTGAAATTATGTGTTTAGCATTTTATACATATATCTACATACCCTAGAAACAGAATTGCTATGTTACATGATACACTGCACTGCATGTATAACTATGGCCAAGAATTTCGTTATTTAAGCAAATTTTTATGTATTTTTATGTTTTTCCTATAGTGCAAAAATGAATACCTGTGGGGAAGAGTGAGAAAGCTAAAAGTTGAATATTTTAAAATACTAGGCTCATAGTAACACATACATTTGTTATTTCGAGGATTGCTAAAAATGAATTTCTTACTGATAATGTGTAATAGCAAAAGTGTTCCATGAAAGAGCATCATTCTACTATTAGCAGGTTTTCCTTTGACTGTATTCCAAAGATGTCTTTATTTTTCCTTTTTGTATTTACCTAATGGATTTCTAACAAATTTCAGTGGATTTAAAAACTTGATATATTTGATGAAAGGTCATTTTATGCTTGACCCATCTTACCTTATTGTATAGTTTAAAAATACAGATATATTTTTCCATCTCATTCTTTGTTTAAATTCAGTTAGAAACATGTAAGTGTAGAAAAAATAAATGGTATAAATAACTGACTTTTTAAATCCAAAATGAAATTCATTATCTCGGTTAAGTTATTTTCTATGAAACATTGTATTTTGGGTCTTAAGGTCAATATTCCTTGATTCCATGCTGTTTCAACATATAATTTAATATCACATTATTTAAATATGCAATCACTAGCCTGTTTTCATAATTTCATAAAAATTTCAGTAGGTTTGATTTTTTTCTTACTATATGTATTCATTTTCTATCGCTGCCATAATAGATTACCACAAACACTGAACAATTTAAAACACTCATTTATTATCTCACAGTTCTGTAGGTCACAAATCTGGGCACAGCAAGGTTCAACTACTAGCCTCACAGGCTGAAATCAAGTTTTCAGCTGGTCTTGGCTCTTACTTGAAAACTCTGGGGAAGATCTACTTCCAAGCTCATTCCTGTTGTTGGAAGAATTCAAATCCTTTGCTCTGATAGGACTGAATTACTGATTTCTGTGCCAGTCAGTCAGGGCCAGTTTCATCCTAAAAGCTGCCCCATATCTTTTCATGTTTCTCTGAGGTCCCCTCCAGCAATGTCAAGTTGGTTCCTCCCACAGTTGAAATTTCCCTGACTTCCGCAGCATTTCTGTTTGCTCTTAAGGGCCCATATGACTAGATAGTGCCCACTGGGAAGAATCCAGGATAATCTCTTCATTTTAAGGTCTGTAACCTTAATAACATTTGCAGTACCCTTTTTGCCATGGAATTTACATATTTACCTGTTTCAGACATTAAGGTATAGACATCTTTGTGGGGTCACTCTGCCTACTATTCTGTGCTTTAAAATTGTCTTTTTCCCTACTTCATGCTAAGAAATTTTCATTTACAAATAGTTAAGCTTAACAGGTTGGCAGGGGGTAGAGGGAGGCAGTACATAGACCTTATGAATAAATTCCATTCTGTAATTTAAATACGTGTTTTGTAATTGGATTTTAGTTGGAAATTGATTAAGATCAAAGATCACATATGAGTGCTTGATACTCAAAATCTGTAAAATGCTGATTGGTTCAGGTCTGAACATAAACCCGCCATTCTTGTTACTGATTATTTTTCAATTTAAAGCCTTATACTAACAAACCCATTCCACAAATTTACTTTTCTGCCTGTCATTAGACTTTTGCTTTACTCATTCATCAAATTTATCAATTTTGTTTTCATGCTGTTGAGATTTACCACTTTGAACTCTGGAAACAAATTTTGAATTTCCTAAGGTCTTCTGTCATTGTCATCTGTGAAAATTCCAAATACAATTAATAATTTTCTTCATGACTTAGTCTGTTTTATATTTTATTTATTTGTAATATCTTGTATCCCTGATAAGACTTGAAGATCTTTAAGGGCAAAGGAAGTTCCATCTTTCAGTTGAGTTTAATTTTTATATTTGAATATTTCTAGAAACTCTAGTAAAAATGAATGTGTTAATTTTTTGTTAGAAATCCTACTAAAAATTTATGTCAAAAAGCTGTTTTATATACAGTATGTGTTTACCTATGTCTTTCAATTCAGGAACTTCATTATTTTTGTTGGTTACTATTTATTATCTTCACATAATTCCAATTACAACATATCTAATTTCACTTTGATAAGTATAACAATTATAATTTAAATGTTATAACACTGAATTGGTTCTTAAAGCATGTAATTAATTTGTATATTCATCTGTATATTGTCATTTGTATATTTCATTTGTATAGTTCATTTGTATATTGTTATTTTCTTTTAAGAAATGAACTTTAGATGGTAGTTAACTGAATATTTTGGTGTAAGAGTGAGCACATTCTTAGTGAGATTGTTACAATATCATTAATTTAGTAAATCAAATATATTATCCATAGAAATCATTGTTTTAAGATTAACATACCTTATGCCACTTTAATTTTACTTTAACATATAACTTTATCTGAAAATAAGTACCTTGTTAGAATCTAACTAGGCTAGAGATGTTTTTGGTTATAAGCTGTATATCCTGTGAGTTGTGTATCCTTTATACCTAAGATATTGAAGCTCGGGGAACATATAATCACGTTTTCTGTACCAAATGTTGTATTTGAAGGACATAAGACAGAGAGAGATTTTTCCTGTCATGCAGTTTATCCATTCTCAAGGGCCATGTGCTAGTGCTTCCGTTTCTGACCCTCTTAAAATGTGTGACTTGATATAGTATCAGCAAGGGATACAAGAAAAAAAGAAAGAAATATAGAAGAATTCAGGAGTATATTCACTTACAGATATGGCTCCTGTGCAAAAGGGAAAATACGTTGAGGCATACTTCACTGTCAGCACTGTGATATGAGTTTCAAAATATTATATATTTCAAGTATTTTTAGCAGCTTTTCTTTTTCAGTCTCCAATTGCTGTGATTTTATAGGTAAAAATTATTTTCCAGGGTGAAATAATGAATGTAATTTTAGTATATAACTTGCAAAAATCATCTCGTTTTATATTTAGATCTTGTTTCAATGTATCAGAAACTTAGGGTAGATTTATAACCCAAATCTTTTCCATAACTTGAAGAATTCAGAGTCTCCTGCCTCTTTTATCATACCAAGCAAAGTGATAGTTAGGGATAGAAACTAAGCAAAATGTCTTAGTGTTTGACTTATACTGAAAATCACAGTAGGCTATGGGTGTTATTTGAAAGAAACCTAGAGATTTACACATACGATCTCTCTAACCTATTTCTAGCTAACTTATTTTCAAATGGCACACATAAATTGTAAACCCTATCAGAGACCAGCAGCACTCCTGGGTAACTCAGTGTGTTAACGATTGCAGTATACTCACCTGTGCTGCAGTCTATTGTTTTTACTAGTTAAAATGTAAATTTTTGCATGATTTTTTAAAGTAAGTTATACTATTAGAGATTATTTGTCAAGTAGAATCTCATGTCACAATTAGTTGGAGTTGGATTCCTAAGGCCATGGCCTAAGGAAGCAGCCTCTTGAACGTTGCAGTCTGCTGAGTTATGCTAAGCATGTTCTGGGTACAGAGACGTGTCACTTTAGAGATAAGTTCTTGTTTACTGCATATGTTCAGGTTTCAAAAGTTGTGACAAAAATAAGATTTCTTATTAGACATTAGCCTCGTTGAACACATAGCAGAAATGCATTTAGACTGTAAACACAGTTTGTTGAGTACTTCAGCTACATCGCCTTCAAGGGAAAGTTGTCCCACTTAAACTGCCCTCGTTACACTTTTGTTAGTAATCTGGGAGGAAATGAGAGTCATGCATCTTCCATGTCCTTCCTTCAAAATTGCCAAGCCGGAAAGAAGTGAAAAATGTGTTTTATAGACATTGATACAAGAAAATATTAGGTAGAAGAAACAAAATAAAGCCAAAGGGATAAACATCGGAAGGTTGCTTAAACGGCTTGGTCCCGTATAATTGCTTTTCTGTCAGCAGGATTATTAACAATTTCAGACATCAGAAAATTAAATTAACAGCCTGAAAATATTTTACAGAATGAGATAGAGCATGATACATGAAACATAATGACCCCACTGAAATTCAGCCAAGCCAGAGCAGCTACTCATTTAGACGGAGTAGACAACTAGTTAATCATCACTGAGCAAATTAGACAGAGCAAATTAGTTTGCTACATTCCACAGACTTAGCTACCAAAAAGAGTATATGTCACTAATTAGAATGAAAGAACTCTAAGCATATTATTATCTGTATAGAAAGAGAAAGCAAGATTGTAGCTTTGAATTGCTCCTTTCAAAGCTTGAAACCTAGGTTACGTAGGTATAAATTACACATGCAAGAGTCCATGTGTATGTATGTGTGTTCATGCACATATTTTAAGTAGCAGGCAGCCTTTACATTTTCTTGCATCTTGACCTAATAAAGTCTAAAGATGTTTTCCAAAGTTGTTTGGAATTCTTTGGGAGTATACACACACCAAGTGAAACATGAGAACATTTTTAAAAATATGATCCCTTTCACTGAAGATCAAAGTAGCCATTTCATACACTTTTTCTTGCATAATATTAAATTATTTTTTCTTTTAAAAAGTGTATTGCTGTTGCATGTGAAATAAATATTTGGACTTAGTTTATCACTGGAGATTAATCTGAAATCATATTTTCTAGCCTTAATTAGCATTCATTTGCTTAATTGTCATTCTCAGCCCCATCATTTCCATTTTTCACTAACTTGAACAATGCTATCTTCTGCTGTTTGCACTTTAATTTAAATTTCTATTAAGGTTTATGAACAGTAATAAGGTCCTGTTTGAATATTCATTAGCTTCTGAATTGTGAGCTATGAAAAGGTGCTTTCTTTTACCTTAATGAAACTGGCACAGCATGGGACTGATCAGTTGTGACATTTGATTTGAGGCATCCAGTGAATTTTCTCATTGTTTATTGACACATCTTGTCCAAACAGCTCCCTCGCAAGTGAGCGGAGTAATGAAGGAGAGAGTGCTGCAGCGGAGTGTCGAGCTTTCCTGGCAGGAACCAGAGCATCCCAATGGAGTCATCACAGAATATGAAATCAAGTATTACGAGAAAGTAAGTGCTAAGAGCAACTGAAATGTACAATGTGCTGTGTGTCTCATGTCATCCTACTGTATTGTAGACTAAAGTTGGTCATTATGCCAACAATTTGGAGCTACTTCAAACTTCATAGTTAATTTTAGCCATTTATAATAACCATCTCTGTGAATCTCTGGCTCATTACTATAACTGTGATTTCTGTGTATTAAGTTTCTGTGTTACACAAGTGAAAGTGTCCCATTTGTAGCATATGTATTTATTTATATATTCAGTTTTTGATATCGTAATAATTACATGTAGGATATTTTAGTACCACAGAAACCACACAGCCCAATGCATTTTGAAAAAAATTTTCTTTAGTATGTCTGTTTGGGACCTTAATGATTTGTTTAATTTATGTGGTTTCAGTGATGATAATGACTTCAAATAGTTTAGTAATTTGAAATAATACTTTGTATAATAAAGATATAGTTCTTCAGACTTACAAATCAGATGATGTATTTCACTCCTTTAAATTCCTCCTGAAGTTTATTTTATATGTGTTTTAATAATCATGTATGGTACTTATTTACACCTCTCCTTCCAGGAAAAATAGTATGGCTAAAACCCAAGTGCTGCCTTTTTAATCTCCCTATAATGACTAAATTTTAGTAACTAGTGATGTATTTGAGTATATGAGTGTATTTATTTCTGTTTCATTTGGAAAGAGAGAGAAAAATGTTTATATGAACCATGTTCACAGATTATGATTTAAAACTCCACCTCACAGAAAGATTTGAAACGTGGAAACCATTGCTATTACAACCAGTAATAATAATAAGTGTTACTATTTTGGGCTTACCTGAGTTACCTGAAGTGCTATAATACACATAATCATTTTAACTGTTTAGACAATACAATTAGAAAATTGGGAGCTTAAAGCTTTGAGAAAACTTTGGGGATGAGTTGGCATGACTAAATAAATTGAAATGTATATAGTACATTGGCAATAGATACCTTTGTTTTTTTGAAGAAAAATTAGTTTAAAATATGATTTTGTTTTAATGTTCAGATTAAGTTTAAAATATTTTTGCTTGTTACTTACATTATGAATTCATGACTTCATAGCTAAGGTTGCATTTTATGTGCTTCATTTCTCATCCCACCAAATGTGTTTTAGAGGGGATAATTGTTTTTAACGCTGGTTTTAGTATATCTGGTTTCCCATGAGAGCTAACAGTTATAGTCCCTGATGAAATTGCATCAAATTTCAAAAGCGATGAAACAAATAGGTGGTAAGAGTAAAGTTTCTCACAATATAAATCTGAAATATTTTGCAAATGTTTTCTCTAGAATAAATCTGTTCAAATCATGTTTTTTGGCCTTACAGAAAAAGTATCTACATTCGCTAAATTTGTGTATTAGGCAACTAAAAGACAATAATAGCATTGTATTGTATTATATTGTAATGTATATGTACACATGCGTGATGTTTGTGTCACCTGAGTTATGCCTAGGTCTTTCGTTTGCAATAAATATATGTAATACAAACTATCATTTTTATAAATGATTGTAATGAGGACAATCACAGATCAGTTTGAGTAAACCAAGCTTAAGTATATATTTATTTACACTTTTGCAAATCTCACTGTGAAGGCAACTCAAACAACTAGATAGACATTTTAAGATTTCAATGAAGAATTTTATTGCCAGATAAAGTTGAACACATGAATTTATTATAGACCAAGTAAAAACTCTCTAAAATTGTATATTTTGAAGTGTAATTTTTACAGCTTTTATTCATAAATAGCTTGTGAGAATCATATGAAGGACGATTTAAATTTTTATTTATTTAAATATTGTTTTGATGGAGTTTTTATATGCTTGAGTTTTTACATTTATTTCCTTCTTAATCTTATTGTATATGCACATAAAATGTGATGATAGGATAAAAATTGTTAATAAACATAAAACTATTATTTTAGTAAACTCTGCATCAGTTTTTATATCTGAAATATGAAAAAAAGAAATAAATCATGTTTAAAATATTCTCAAGCCATAAATCATATATATGTAAAATTTAATATTTATAATTTTACTTTAAAAATATTTCATTAAATACTGTTTTGCAGAAGTGGTTTATTCTGTGAGAAATTCAGGGTTGTTTTTAAAAAATTGGCATGTCAATATAGTGGTAGTGTTAACTGAATTTCTTGATTTAATAACTTTCTGGATTTTTAGCATCTAGCTTTTTTTCTTGCTGAATAACTTTCAAAAAAACCTTAAGAAAACTACCTTATGATTTGATGACTTCTACTAAACTGTAGATTGTACAGGTGTACCCACTCTTTGACCAGTAGGATATTTTATTATATTATGGCTAAGTAGTTCTTGTCACGTATTACCTGTGCGAAAGTTAAAAACATCATAAATGTTTTAACTAAATTATTTCTCCCTAAATATATATATTACAAAGGCATGTGCTTCACATTTTCATTTTATATTACCTTAGAAGTGACTTAATGTTATAATATTCCACAAAGTGCAATGTAGCCTCTATAAAAACAATGGAGCAAATTGAATTAAATTGAAACAGTTGACTGTCAAATTGTCTGGTTGCAATCACAATTAAATATTTCCTCTAAATATTGTTTTTAGGATCAAAGGGAACGGACCTACTCAACAGTAAAAACCAAGTCTACTTCAGCCTCCATTAATAATCTGAAACCAGGAACAGTGTATGTTTTCCAGATTCGGGCTTTTACTGCTGCTGGTTATGGAAACTACAGTCCCAGACTTGATGTTGCTACACTAGAGGAAGCTACAGGTAAAATGTTTGAAGGTAATTATGCCTTTGGTTTGGATTTTTACTCTCAATAACTCCAGCATATATTAATATTTTTTTCAATATTGGGGTGATCATTTGCATCATCATAATTTGTACATATACAAATGTATATGTACATATAAATGTACTTTGTAAAAGTTCATGATAATTTAACATTTGCTGTTTTGTTTAGCAATTTTAGAACCTTGTGATTTAAATTAGTTTCTTTAACGCATACTGGATTTATTTTTTGAAAAAGGTGAAATTAGAAACAGAAGCAGGACTGATTAATTTGTGTATTGACACAAGATGTTTTTGTCAACCTCAAAACAATCTTATTCTAAGTGTGTCCGTCAAAGCGGCTACTTCACAGAAACCCACAAATGAAGCCAGAATGTGTAGTGAGGTGAACAAGAGAAAGATGGTATCTAAGGACCTGTGTTCATTTAAGTGACTTACCCTTTAGCAATGATTTAAAAAACGAGAGTTCAGGAAGGTCTTAGAACTTGTATTTATTTTTATTTTTTATATTTTTCATTTATGTTATGGGATATTTCATGCATACTAAAGAATATATTTAAAGTATATATGAAATATAAGGGAGATAATTAAATGAATATCACTATAACCACTCATCTTAAAAATAGAATATAGCTAATATCTTTGAAGCCCCTTTATCATTTTGTTCACGTTTTATAATGCAACAAGATTATAGTAAAATTGCATGTATATATAGTGTATAAGAAGTAGGCAGATGTATCTTGGGATGTATGTCCCCATTTGCTGTCAGAGTGCAAGTTCAGAACACCCTGAATACCACTGCTGTTGCTCCTCAACAGAGCCGATGTCTCAGTTTGTGTTTCTATATTTTAGGGTTTTGATTCCTCCTGATGTTACTGCTCAGGCACATGAGTTTTCCAGCTGTTATCTCTTCTCCTTGCCAATCCAGCATTCCTCCAAAATTCTAATCAAAATTGAGTTGGAAAATGTTATACGACTTTTCTCAATTAAAATATTTTAAACAAATTAAATGAATATAAGTTTGATTAAAGAATTATTTTGGCTTTAAAGAAAGAATTGTAGAGATATTTAAAAGTTAGAGTGAATTGATAAATATCCTTTGCATTAACTAATGTTTGTTAAGTTTGGTAACAGTATTATTCTTCCACATATTTTGTTACATTTTAAAATAAATCTGTAACTCTCATAGCCACAAATAATAAAAATGTATGTTGAAATCATTTTGACATATAAATCATTCACGTAAAATGGTAAACATAAAGGCATCATTTTAGAAATTTGCTACATAATTTGATTTGGTGAACTTAATGCCATTTTTATGATTATTATTTTTAAATAGATTATATAAGATCAAGAATCAGCATATCAAAGTTTACTGTCCCCCAAAACATTAAAGCATTTTAAGTTAAGATTTCAATGTTTAAGCATTTGAGTGGTTAGTGTTAAAATGTGCTCTAGTAGTTTTCAACTCAGATCTATATCATAATATCAGCCTGTAAATTCAAATATAAAAAGATACTTCAAATTATGGTTTCTTTCATCTTTTAATAAATAGTTTAAACTTAAAATGTCAGGTATCTCACATTTACCTAATCATTCCTTATTATTTAAAAACACTTTTAGATTTCAAAAGATTCAAGATGAATTTATGCCTTTTCCTGACTTTGTAAATTGAGAATATTAAACCAAACTATCATTTAATGAGTGCTGAGATTCATAGATATTATTTTTATTATTTAAAAAAAGAAGTAACCAAGACTCAGAGCTTATAAAGTAGTGGAATCTGAAAGATCACATGAAATGTATGTTAAGAATGGATTTTTACATTAGAATTTGGTGATTTTTACTATCAATATATTCTCTCCCAGTGGAATGTAAACTTGATGAGAGAAGAATCCATATCTCTTTTCCTTACTGTTGTCTTGCCAGTGCCTACTATGGTTTCAGGCACAGAAGGCACTCAGTAAATTAGCAATAAATGAATACTTCACACTGATCAGCATAGAATGAATTACTAATATCACTCAGTGCCAGCAGAGAGCTGCCTAATTTCAAATCTCCCTGCTCTGCCATGTCCGGTTATAGGAGTTTGGATGAGCTAGGTCTCTGTACCTTAATTTCTAGTATAGCAGTCCTCAATTCACAAAATATTCTGAGGATTAAGTTAATATATACAAAGTGTCAAGGAGACTCCCTATCATGGAAAGTCTCCAGTGTCAGCTCTTATTAAACACAGCCTTTCTCAAAATTTTTCATCCCAGGAGCCCTTTTACTATTAAAAAATGTTGAGGATATCAAAAAATGTTTTATATTTGTTATATCAATTAATATTCACCAAATTAGAAATTAAAATGGAAACTTTAAAAACACAAGAACACACTAACACATTTTATTAGCCATCAGAGTCATGGTATTATCTTGTCATATACCTTCTGAAAATCTTAACTGCATTTGTAAGCAAATGAGAGTAAAAAAGGCAAATAACATCTTCATATTATATGAAAACTATTTTGAATTTGCAGACTCTATGAAAAGTTATTGAGGACTCTCAGGGTTTTCCAGATTACTCTTTGTGAACCAGTGAGTCAGCGTAAGTTACTATGCTAAGAATTAAGGAGACACGGAAACACGCAGTTCATGATCTTTATTGAAAGTTCAGTGAAAGAGAGGGGCAGGTACAGAGATTCTGGCCACACAATTAAGCACTGGTGGAATGCATGGTCCAGTGATACCACCACGTCAGGGAGCAGTGACTCGCTGTGCCGGAAAGCAGGTCAGAAGATAAGATGCAGTCTAAAAGAAGTCACTTGAGCACTGTTCGTAAAGAGAAGTTTGACAGTCTCTCATTGCACATACATCCTAAAATCCCCTTCTATGCAGTATCCTATCTACTTTTTTGAGTTTTTAAACCATGATATTCTATTTATAGCCTTAGCAAATTATTTTTAATAGGTATTGCCCGTGAAATAGATGAAAATATTAACCTTAATGTCAGCTGTGGAAAGATTAAAGTATGACCCTGACAATATACAAAAATGTATAAATAAATATGCACAAATTCTGATTCATCATTCACCTGAGTTCACTTTTCTCATTAGAGTTCTGTTTCTGAAGCTAAGGGAAAAACCGAGCCTAAGACAAGCAGAGAATTAGGCCCATGGGACACATTGAATGGAAAGAATTTCATAACATATGTACATAATTTTTTTCTTCCTCATGACTGGAACTACTCCATTCTTTTACTTTCTTAAAATGTATAGAAAACTGACTAAAAACATAAACAAATTTTTAAAGTACTTGAAGTCATCTTTTCTCTGTTGTGTGATAATAGGCTGTAATTCAGAAATTAGTATTTGAAAGTTGTTTTCTTCTGTTGTTTTTTGTTTTGTTTTGTTTTCTGTTTTTTTTGTTTGTTTGTTTTGTTTTTTAACCTTTTTAAGTTCCCTCAGGGAGCAATTTGGCAGGTGATAAATTAGAGAATGTGTATAATCTTCTTTGTTCAGAAAGTATCTATTAGACCAGAGCTGTTTTTACTGTTTTTCAACACAGGAGCTATCTCTTGTTAGCATAGGTATACGAAATTAAGAGATAATTTGTCAAAAGGAGACAGACAAATAAACTAGAGAAAGGCTGATCTGAAAAAAATTTTATACTTCCTATTGTGGCAAGATATGTTTTGCCTTCATATGAATTACTACTCTGGAGATCTAGTCCCTTGCCATCAACAAGAAGGAAAGGTAGTTTCCATCCTGCCTTAAATTAAAGATTGCAGCTGTTGATTGTTTCAGAATTAGCAAGTTATATTAGTTTGACATTATGTATTTTATGATATTTGCAACTGGATCATTTATTGAAATATTCATTTTCATTTTTTCATATGTCTTAAATGATTTTATAAAGTCTGTATTGCTACTGAAAATATGAAACTGGGAAAATATGACAATTGTGAGTCACCATATAAATAAAATTTCACTAGTTTGGAAAAATGGAAGTGATAAGTGCAAAAATTCTATGTCAGAGAGTGTTTTAAAAGACATGCAAACATGTATTTGTTCCCAAAGAGACTGTCAGAAAGGTTCAGCTGAGTTTGCCTTAATGAGCATAGAAGAATTATTTATTATTGTACAAGAAGTGTCTGCAGTTAGGTAATGATAGTGTTTTGTTAAAAAGTACTTGCAGAAAGTTTTCTCTTTCTAAAATAGGCTAGCTATTTTTGTAATCTTAAAATATGAAACGTGTTTACTACATACTTCATGAAAAATAACACAGATAATATAGCTCATCTTTTTCCTGAATTATAGCGGACTATAATTTCATGATGTTTAACTATGATTACACTATGCTTTCTATTTTAATTGATGATATGAGAGATAAAGCATTTAATGTGTATTAAAGTACTTTAAAAAATACGCGAGGTATGTATTTTGGTTCTGATTTCACATACCAGAAAAAAAGACACAAAGGGATCAAAATCAAATGCCTTGCTGAGGAACAACAGGGATTTAATAGCACTAGCAGATTAGATGTGTCTATCTCTTGATTTATAACTAAGCTTTCTACAACAAAGCAGGAATATAGTCATTCAGTGAGCGTTTATATGTTCCTTTATAGCTGATAAATGGAAAATATGTGAAAGTATTGTCCTTACCAGTTCTTTGAAAGGCAGAAATAAACATTTATTTACATTTACTTTGTTACAAAATAATGCAGTTATTAAAAATTAGAGTGAATTACATAGAAAAGATATCACTAATTTTATTTAACCTCTCAAGTTCTTGCATGGTGTCAAGTATTTCTGAGCCTATTTCCTCTGTTTGCAGCTACAGCTGTCTCCAGTGAACAGAATCCTGTCATTATCATTGCTGTGGTTGCTGTGGCTGGGACCATCATTTTGGTGTTCATGGTCTTTGGCTTCATCATTGGGAGAAGGTAGAACACAAAGTTGTTCTAATCTCAAACATTAAAACATATTGCTTTTTAAGAATTATGTCAGCCTATTACTTAGTGTAATAGAATTTTAAATAGTAAATGCAAACATTCTTTGATACAAAACAATAAAGATCAATAACATGTCATTCCTTCAAGATCAAAATGTAATATGAGTTTGATCACTGCCTTTAGTTTAGGGGGAATGAGTATTATAGTTTTTATTGTGTGAATTTTTATTTCTTATTTTCAGAGTTAAGTTTTCATAATAAATATAGAATATACCTGGGGAAGTATTTACTCTTCTAGTTATTAAATGTTTGTGGAAACCATTTAAAATGTGTTTTTTTCCAGAAAGAAATACAAGTAAACATTCACTTGTGAATATTTGTGACTCATGAATATTTTTGTGAATTGAACTTTGTGGATTCAAATCATATTAAATTTTGTATATTCATTCTAAATGTATTTTTAAAAATGTTCCTTTTACATTTTCTCACACAAAGAGTTTGTTTTCTGTGCATCTTAATCATGTGAATTGCTATATTATTACTAAATGGATTCATAACTATGAACAGTAAATTTAACTCTAGTAGGTTGTTGAGTAACTAAGGTGCATTGTAATGAAATTTAAATATAAAAAGTAAAATCACTAAGATTGTCACAAATTTGCTTTCTTCTAGGCACTGTGGTTATAGCAAAGCTGACCAAGAAGGGGATGAAGAGCTTTACTTTCATTGTAAGTGTTTGGCTTTTCTTTACTATGATGTACCCCTATTAATAGAAAAATCTGGTTATTAGCATTGGCATTAACAAAGTCCTTATGCATCATGCTTGAAATTATACCATGAGCTCAAATTGTTGCTTTAAAGCATTTGAATAAGATGTTTAGAATTAAAATCATGTGATATGAATTTGAAAAAATAAAATATATTCAGAAATGCCATATAACTGCAGGATATTCAGCTGCTTTTACATCACAATGTTTCCTTTTGCAAACTTTGCCCAAGTGTTTCTTACCATCATAATAATAATACATTAAAGGTTGCATGTGCCCATTCGCTAGCTATGGAATGTCATTTCAGGTTACAAGGATAGGCCCTTTTTTAATCCAATGAGTGGTGCTACCACAAAAGACTAAATTAAGGAGCCTCTTTCTCTTCAGCTACTATAAATTACCTATCACTGATAGATATTTCACAGAACATAAATAGTATAATAATAAGATTCATGCCTCTGATGTTTTCCTATGGATTTGAGTTAGCTTATTCTTAAAAGTTCATTTTAGAAATCGTATTTAGAAGAAAGCTTAGTGACCCAAATAAAATAGATGCCTATCTGCATTAATCTTATTCTTGTTGCAGTGAGAATGGCATGTGAAAATGCAAGCACTGAGAGTAAATGTTATTACTTTATGTAGGCAAAATCAAAACCTAACCATCAAATTACTTCAGTTCTGATAATTAATGATGTTCTTACCCAAACCCATTTTCCCCATTTTTAATCCTTGAGAATATTAAAAACCAATTTTATTATTATTTTGTATTGTCTGTAATCTTTGGCAAATGTTCTCATGTGTAGATAAATTTCCCATGACATAAGAATTGTATCTTTTGTGTTATTTATTAGATTCTTATGTCAGTATCTGTGAAGATGCTGTCCTATACCCATCGTAAAGTCATAAGAATAGCAAAGCCTCCATCAAGAATTTCTAATACATTTTAGATTTTCTTTGTGATTCTTTTTTTCGTAAAAAAAAAAAAAAAAAAAAAAGCTCAAATGACAATGTGTGGTTTAAATACACAAATTGTAAATGCTCTTATCATTCCTAAATTTTCTCAATGTGTTTACATTTTTGAACCAACAGTTACCTTCAGTTTTCAAAATAGAAGTGGTTTTACGTAACACAAATCCAAATTGAATAAGAAATTATCTTGAATCTCAACCACTGATGGTAGGAAGGGCATGTGGGGTAGTACGGTTTACTACAAATGGAAATTAAAGGTATGCCCAGAAGTGGCTTTATTATAAAGTTTAATATTCAAGGCCTCTTACTTTCACAGGCCTTTTTTAGGCCGTGGGAGTGCTGTAGCAAATTTGTGTATATAATCATGTATGATTTCCCCTAAAGACAGTATCCCAAATTGTATATGGGTTAAGCCTCAAAAAACTTAAATATACCCCTGATTATGACTGAATATGTGTGTTTCTATACCCCACTTGGGATTATTTGATATGCCCCCAATGTCAGAACTTCCTTTTGCTAATCTGGCATTAATTTTCCTGCGACAAGCCTCAGTGAAGAGAGCACCATAGGTAGTTTATAGCTAGAGGAAATAGAGAAAAAAGTGGAGGTTACCTTTTTTTTGTTTCTATTTAATGACATGGGAGAATATTTTTAACACTTCCCCAGACAGGAAGGAGCAGATCAAAACTTGAATTTCTAAATTTTATTTCTAGTGTAGAATGTATATAGAAGAGTAACATAAGACTGTAGTTCCGGGAATCCCTGGTCCTGCCCATATGTGAATAATTTAATGGCACAATTATTTAATATTACCATAATCAGTATGTCACTATTTGTTGAGCATATTTGAAATATCCCCAAATGATCACATATACCAGTTTATTTGCTTTTAACTTGCAGGTTAATGCAGAAGGTCAGTTGAAACATGACTTATCCAAAATTTTTTGTATAGCCTTATAAGTTTTAATGTGTTTATGCCATTCACTTTCTTCACATTTCACATCCAGTTTGTAATTAGAAAATATATAATTGCATGCCTTACTTGCTAATATATACAAGATAAGCTTGCTGTATATAAAGTTTTAACCTTTAAAGAAAACTAGCAATGGTGGTTTTAAGATGTTAAACTTTCATGAGAAATCGAAATAATATTTTAAAATACGAAAGTTCATACTCAAGTTGGGATAAACCAGAATATTCAGAAATAATGTCAATATTTTCCTTATTTTAAAACATTCATTTCTTAAATGAATAATGAAAAAAAGTGCACTTACCATATCCTATCCTGGTGAACTCTTAATATTTTGAATCACCCTTTTTCCAAGGATATGTTTTCTTCTTGTTTGATTAAAACAAGGTATTTTATTTGATTTTATGATTACTTAATATACAAAGTATAATACTGTGGTAACCAGTTGTTTACAAGTTGGTGTCTTTTTATTCCTCTATTTGGTTCATGAACAATTTTCCCAAGTGCTGAAACACCAGATTGAATTTTTACAGAAACTTGAAAGCAACCATTTAACTAGCTTTTAGAGCACTGAATTTAATAGAATGTCCAGTCATTTGTATCAGGCACCCTCAACTCTCCATGCCCCCAAGTGCTACATTTAAAGATATAAACACAATGGAGGAATTTAGTGAAGCAATTCAAATTTACATTTTGTTTCCTCCTACCATTTCTTCTAACAATGTCTTCAAATCCAAGCTGGGCAGTATTTCATGTTTTTATGCCAAAATAGCTCTGGCCTGTCAAAATGTTTTATGACAGCTTGAATAAAGAACCGTCAGAGACCGTTTGAGATGCGGAAGGTTACCTCCAATCTAGCTCCCTTATCAAAACAAAATTTTAAAAATATTAAAGAAAGAGAGAATAAAAAGGGAGAAGATGGCTCATTCTCCATCTGCCTGCCAATCTAGGAGGTTAACCTATTGTTTTCTTCCCTTCTCTCTTTTTCTCTTCCCCCTTTCCCTATACTCCTCTTCTCTCTTTTCTCCTTCTATCCCCTCTCTCTTTTCTTCTCGTGTTGTTTTTTTTTTTTTTTTTTTCATGTTCAGCTTTAGTAACAAATGAGCATCTGTCAGTTTTATAAACTGCAACAATAATTGTTTAAGACAATCAATTTTGGATAAACAATCAACTACAGCAGAATAAATCAAGATTTTTAAATCCCATTTTCCTTTATACATTTTGCTTCTTTTTGTTATGTGTTTATTTTTAAAATATAATTTTAATGTGATGACATAAGCACAGTTAGGCTGCAGTGTAATATATAAAGAAGTATATTGTTCTCCAAATAGTAAGATTTGATGAAAAGATTGTTCAGTGGCTTTGTTAAAACAATAAAGTTTTTTTGAGGATATAGTGTAATTTTTATTGCATTAATATAACCAAATATATGCCTATCTATCTTATCTTTGTCTTTTACCAAATAGATTTGGAATACATTATTGTAATTGAATTTTATTTAAAGTTGACATAGTATTATCTGTTACCTGCATGCTTCTGGGTGCATTTTAAGAAGATTTTAACTTTTAAGATTATTCTATGTTGTTTGCATTTTGACTACCTTTTGTGAGGCATATTGGCTACCTCCTCAGCAGTTAAGATCTTCCAGAGCCTTATAATTGAAAGTTCATATAAACCATTCCTCTTTCAAATCGCTGTCATACTTGGTTAACAGATCCCAGGAATATTGTAAATTTTCTACTTTACTCTGCACTTTGTATATCTGGCCTCTATTGCCCTTGAAGGTGAAGATGAAACTGTCTTTAGAAGATATCTCTTTGATTCTGTGATAGAAGTCCCTCACATCTTGTATTAATTTTATGTATATGTCAACGGTGGTTGGTCTTTAAAAAAATAAATCAAAAGAATAAGTAAGATGTCTAAATGTTTTTAATATTGCTGTCAGTGTAGTAGGCTACCTGTAAATGAAATGTCTTCTTTTCCCAGTGTATTAATTTGATTGATTGACTGACTGGTAGTTTTACAAATGTGTTTCCAAGTCCATTACAAACCTCAATATGGCTTGAACTATGCCATGATAGCAGTGAATTTAATTAAACCTCCCGTCTGATAGGCATGTCAGAAATTTTGGTGAATGTCTTTTGTTGATTTACTGGAAAAGCAATTCAGTTAGCAACCTATGAGCTGGATCCTATGTTACCTATAGAAGCTTGCAGATAATACCTATACGCCAGCAGACTGAAGTAGTCTGTTAAAACTGCTGTGAATCAGGTGATGTGGAAGCAAGTTCACTGTTCCAAGGAGCACTCTGCATAATGAAATTCCTGGGCTGACTGCACAATAAGGGCTTTGCTTCATCACAGTCATGCTTTCTTACATCATTACAGTTAAATTTCCAGGCACCAAAACCTACATTGACCCTGAAACCTATGAGGACCCAAATAGAGCTGTCCATCAATTCGCCAAGGAGCTAGATGCCTCCTGTATTAAAATTGAGCGTGTGATTGGTGCAGGTAAGGCTATTGTAGCTTCCTTGTTCAGCTGTTCCATTTAGCCAAGATCGAAAGTCATACATCATAATGACAGGCAAATAATTATCCCTCAAGTATAGAACTTTTGCATTTACCTGAACTGTTGGAAGCAGTGAGGCTGTACTTGTTTATGAAATCTTACGAAAAAATGTGAAAAACTAGCATGTGGCACGAAGAATCCATATATTTTTGTTTCCTGTTGGATTTTTAAGATATTGTTCTATTACAAGCTACTTTATAATAGCTCTGGCCTGTCATTTAAGAAATGAATTTGTATTTTTAAAAGGTCAGAAATTTCCAGAATTTTGCTGCGCATTTCCTTTTACTTGATTTACTGTCTTCTTACAAAACTTTCATTTTTATCTTTTTTCTTGTATTTGTAGATATTAGCCATTGTAATTTAAATTCATGTAGAAAATTAATGTGTATGAATTATTTAAAGGGAATATTTTCTATTTGTATGTATTTTTATAATATACATTTCTGATTCTAATTCCTTTAAATCCAGTAGACATAGTGCATATAAATTCCAGATTTTAAATGTTTAATAAATATTTTCTTCTCAAAAGGAATAGCAATGTTTAGAATTTGCTGTGTCCTCATGCTTTAGTCAGTAGTCTAGGTTATATACTAATGCCATATATAAAAAATAATTTTAAATGTATAATAGCATAATTCAAATCTGAATGTTAACCCTGAGTGTTGGTTAATTCAATTGAAAAATAGTAGCCTGTTTAACAAGACAGTTTAGGAAAGCGTAACTTCTATGAAGGAGCTCTGAACTGTATCTTCAAGTTTTAATTTCATTTATGCCATTATTTTCATAAACAACTTTTGTGTCTAGGAAATAGACTCCCCTATATATGGGAATGTATTCTATGTAACTTACAGGGCTTTATCAAGTATTTTTGAAAATATTTTAAAATGCTTTAAAATAATTTACTATAAGTTAAAGAAAAATAATTAAATGCATTTGCTCTTCAAAGAAAAGTACAATATTTAGAAAATAAAATATGCCTGCTTGTTCTGTTACTTCAGGAGAATTTGGTGAAGTCTGCAGTGGCCGTTTGAAACTTCCAGGGAAAAGAGACGTTGCAGTAGCCATAAAAACCCTGAAAGTTGGTTACACAGAAAAACAAAGGAGAGACTTTTTATGTGAAGCAAGCATCATGGGGCAGTTTGATCACCCAAATGTTGTCCATTTGGAAGGGGTTGTTACAAGAGGTAGATATTGGTTATATCTTTATTTTATAAAACAAACCGAGTGTCAGAAATTAGTATTATTATGTACATAATAAAACAAATTATGAAATATGTTGCATAGTCTAAATGAATGAGTTTTCTTGGTATGTAACTAATCAAAAAATTCTTCCTTTATGTTATCACCTCAAGGGGAAAAAAAAGCAGAAAAAAAATGAATGTAAGATTAAAGTTGAAGAATAACTGATAGATGGAATGACTGATAAATATTTTTATTTCTCTTCAAGAGACATAATAATTATACAATATAGTCTTTACGTTTTACATAAAGTATAATTTTCTCTGAGTTTTACTCACAAAGCAGGAGTCAGAAGAACACCATGACTTTTATTTATATGTTTTAATTTTATGTATCATGATCATGTTCCAAGCAGACATATAATGACTTTTTGAGCTTAGCAGCAACACTAAAAGAAACACTCATACTTCACACACTCACTCTTTCAAAAGAGCACCATGTGTTTTACTGGGGGATGAGAAAGGAAATAACCCTGCAGTTCAGGTTACAACTTCTGAAACTTTTTTTTTTTTTTAATTTTAGGGAAACCAGTCATGATTGTAATAGAGTTCATGGAAAATGGAGCCCTAGATGCATTTCTCAGGGTAAGTACCAAAGTGATCCACTTACTCTAAATATACTATGCTTGCTACCAATATAATTTTATGAACCTTTTTTGCGAGGTAAAATGAGAACCTTGTAAAATAGTAAGAGGTTAGAAAATTGTCTTTGAAAATCAGATTAATAATCAGAGTTCAAGACTAGATTAAACTAGAATAGTTTGAGCATTTAAGTGATACAATGTGGTCACAAAGTTATTTCCGTTAATATTATTACCTGAGATATAGAGGATGCCTGAAGCCCTGTAATTTGAATTCATGTTATAAAATAGCATGTACAATTGTAAATGAAATATAGAGATAATATGGAAAAGACTAAAAGGTGAGATAACCGTTCTGTGTTGACACTTTGATCACAACTCTGCTCTGTAGAACCATTTCTATTTTATTGTTAGGTGAACACCAAGCATAAAATATATGATTATTAACATTATTTTTCAAATTAATGATGTGTGATTTATCTGTAAATGACATATGAATCCAAAATATATAAACATAGATATTTTTACTCTCAAAGGCTTTTTAACTAAGAATGTTAACATGTGACCGCTTTACCAAATGGCAAAGAAAAAAAAATCTAAAGAAAAAGAGAACATGTAAAGTTATTTAGTATGATCTAGAATCATATTTAACTCAGATGTATAAACAGTCATAGGATTTACAGAAACTTTTATTGCTGCATCATCATGATATAAGAATCAATTAGAAAATTCATCAACTCAGACTAGCATACTTCATCCAGCATATTTATATTCAGCTGGAGTAATTTTTTGGTTAAAATAGGTTAGAAGTGGCCGGTCTGGTTGCAAACAGTTCTCAATCCCATTTGCTAGTACATCTGTCCTAGAGAATCCTTGTTACAAGTAACGCTCCTATCAGTAGCATAACTAAGAAAAAATTAAATGAAAATCAAGTCAGCCACTACAATCACTTTCTACATTTTAGTTTCTCTTCATTTTGACTCAAATATTTCCCCCTTTCTCATTTTTACCATTTAGAGGAAAATAAACCTTATTATATGTATACTAATTTCTTTATATACTTTTATGTTATTTAGACTTTTTGGCATGTGGGGAAAACACTTAGCTAATTGGGGTAATTTTTTAGATATTCTATTTCCAAACTTAAAAATTAGCATATACTTTTAGACTTGTGCAATCTCAAACTGTTAGTTCATATTAAAATATCAAATTAATATAAATAACTAAATGATTACCAAAATTATTTGGCTATCAGCTAAATGAGCATGTTATGTTTTTTCCCACAGGTATCCATATTATATAAAAAATTAATTAACAATTCCTGTTATACAATAGCAAATTACTAGCATGCAGATATTTTTCATGGTGATTTTTGTACCTTTTAAAGTATGCAATTAACTGGGCTTTTATTTTTGTCTTCCTGCAGAAACATGATGGGCAATTTACAGTCATTCAGTTAGTAGGAATGCTGAGAGGAATTGCTGCTGGAATGAGATATTTGGCTGATATGGGATATGTTCACAGGGACCTTGCAGCTCGCAATATTCTTGTCAACAGCAATCTTGTTTGTAAAGTGTCAGATTTTGGCCTGTCCCGAGTTATAGAGGATGATCCAGAAGCTGTCTATACAACTACTGTAAGAAAAAGTCATTTACTGCACTTTTTCATATTCTTAAGATTTTTCTACCACGAAAGCAGGACCTAGTAATGTAAACTAAACAGGAAAAATGAAGCAAACTGAGCTAAGTATTTTGAGGTTGCTTTTTTTTGTTTTTTGTTTTTCTGGAAGAATCATTGTTTGTACAGTATATATATAAGCTAAGAAGGAAATTGTTGATAACATGACTACCTTATATTGAGAGAGTCATAGAATATAGTTACATACAAAAACATCTAGTTACTAGCACTCATATTTGTAGAAAACTATAATCACATTTTAAGTAAAGATTTAAAAGAATATTAACTATGCTAATCCTTATAACTTTTGTAAGATTAGAAAAAAAGAAGATATGTGAGACTTTATTTAAATTATCCATATTTTATTTCATTTTCATAGTAACTTTGCCTAGTTTGTCTTTGTTGTGACTGTTGTTGTCCAGGCTGGAGTGCAATGACACAGTCTTGGCTCACTGCAGCCTCCACCTCTCGGGTTCAAGCAATGCTCTTGCCTCAGCCTTCTGAGTAGCTAGGATAACAGGCGCCCACCACCACGCATAGATAATTTTCTTGTATTTTTAGTAGAGACGGGATTTCACCATGTTTGCCAGGCTCGTCTCCAACTCCTGGCCTCAGGTGATCCACCCACTTCAGTCTTCCAAAGTGCTGGGATTACAGGTGTGAGCCGCAGCGCCCAGCTTCTCATTGTTTGTTCAATATACTCTTGCCCTAACACCACACAAAGCTCCATCAGTTGAGTTGCCATGTAAACTTGAAATGATGAAATTTGTAATGGGATTCTAAAAATCAGATTAAGAACTTTAAATACACATAGAGATTCAAGATGGGTAGACCTGATGCTGCTGAACTACCAAACAAAAATGCACATATGTATTTATGGTGTTGCCATAAATAATAGATAAGTTATTATACATATTTTAAATGTTCATTTCTTTTTATAATAGGGTGGAAAAATTCCAGTAAGGTGGACAGCACCCGAAGCCATCCAGTACCGGAAATTCACATCAGCCAGTGATGTATGGAGCTATGGAATAGTCATGTGGGAAGTTATGTCTTATGGAGAAAGACCTTATTGGGACATGTCAAATCAAGATGTAGGTGTTACATTCATTTAAACAAAAAGGATTGAATACATTAATAGCCACTATTACTGGAACATGTAGGTAAAGGCTCATTAAGAACACACTTTTAAATAATTATAAAAATACAGTTTTCCACAATTACTACCACACTAATTACCATAAATTAGTGGCTCTACTAATTTTATTATTTTGGCTTTCATTTTGAATAATGTCTTTCTCTTTTTATAATATAAATTCAATGGACACAAAATAGAAGCTTACTAATGATATTTCTTCCTTAATAAATATAATGTTTCCACACTTGCACAGCTTGAGTGGGAGCATCACATGAGTAAAAGAATCATCTGTGAAGAGGAGGGAAGGAAGTTTGGTTGTGCTTTGTTTTGTCTTTGAAGCTTATCTTTTTCTTTTAGTGTTCTAAGAAAATTCATTTAAATTATCTACTGTTGATCGGCGTAACTAAGTTTTAGTTTCATGAGACAATCTAGATTTTATGATCACTATTAGTAAATGTTTCATAGTGATATTTTAGAATGTAATCAATAAGAATATCCTTGGAAATTCTTTTTGAAAGTATATTTATTAAATGTACATCCCCTGCTGCCATGAGAATATGCTAGAACATAAAGCATACTGTTATCCGTTGAGAAAAGAAACTGATGGTAGTCCATGTGAGGGTACACATCTCACACCAAGAGACCATTTATTCAACAATATAGCAAAAGTGCAAAAAAAAAGTTGCCTTTATTAGGTTGAGTTTGATAAAATGGCCACTTTGTAGGCCAAGAGCACTTATAGTTCAACCTATTGAAATATGAGTGAAATTTAGATAGATGTAGAGCCAGTATGAAATGTAGCACGATATCCAGGATTGTACTAGAAATCTGGAGGATACCTTGGTTCAGAGCTGATGAGCCATTCTCTAAGGAAGCACACTGGAAAGTTGAGAGGTTAAGGTTTAGAGGTGTATGAAGACCAATCAAATGGACTCCCTTTTCTATAACAGAGATGCAGTACACTTGTGGTAATTAGAAATGAAGATGTAGGTTTGGACAGATTGATGAAGGAGTTTTTGAAGGAGTCTGGAAATTATACTAATCCAAATTCTTGGAGTATGAAGTAAAAAAATAAGTAATGCTTAAGGAAAATCGACATCTCCATTTAGAACAAGGATGTGACTAGCAAACTGGTTTGGAGTAAAGCTTGAGGTATTATAAACATAAATAGCAACAGAAGCTGGCTACTACAGTTACATTTGAGTTATTTTTTTAAAGAGATCATGCAAATTGTTATATTAAATCAATAACTTTGATTTGAACTTTAGAATTGCCCATATCAAGTTGCTATGGGTCTTAAAATTTACAGTAGTTATTTTTAGACAACTAACATTTAGACTGTTTTATATGTTGTTGGTGAGGTTATTTTTGATACTTTCCCTACAAACTTTTGCATTAACTGAGAAGTTCCCAGTCTGAAAAGAGGATGGTTATGAATCAGTTAAATCTGTTGATATTTTGAACTGGAAGATGACATAAAACTTTTTCATTTGCTTTTAGTTTTTTGTTGTTGTTTTGTTTTTCAAAGATAAAAGTCTAAATGACGAGTCTGTTTGGCAGAGGCAAAGTTGTTAATATTTGACAGGTCTCAGTGTCAAAGATTTCATGGACTGTCAAAATGTGGACAAACAAATCCTTAGGGCAGAGAAAGAGAAATATTTACATTCCCTAGACACTCAGTGGAGTTTCATTTCTTTTGACACCTTCCTTCTGTACTGGATTCAAACATAAAGGGACTGATAGGACTGACAAATTCAGAGTTCACTTAACTTCCAAAAACAAATAATGAAAATGGTTAAGAAGAAACAAATTAATATTTCCAATTTTAAATTTTAAAATGTGTTAAGTATTGTTTTTTGTTTTTCTTAAAAATGAACATCATGAATATAGCCTTAATATATGAAGGATTAATAAATATTTTATTAGTGAAATGACATAATTATATCTATTGTGCAGTTTAGTTCTAACCTAAATTATTTGGCACATTCTTTTATGTTTTTAGTTAGAAAGTCTAAAATAGTTAATAAATTTGGACACAGGTTTGTTTAGCAGTGAGCGATTACCTAGATAGGTCAGTTTGTACAGTGAAATCGATATTCATATTCCTCTTATTACATAATAGTCATTATTTTATAATTATGTCAGTAGAGTATTATTTGAACAATTATATGTTTAATTTTCAATATGCAAATGGAGAAAAATTGGATAATTTAGGATAATGATTTCCATTCTGGGATAAAATTTTCTAGATAAAAGTTTTTTACTAGGAAGCTGTGGTAGGAGTTCATGGAGAGACTTAGATCTATGAACCCCTGATACATGTGGAAACTGCTGTGTATGTGTGAATATATTATTTTTTTTTCTGGGAAGGTTGCCTTCGTCAGATTTTCGGATGTATTCATTGTTTTTTAATTAGCCTAGATGGATTTATTAAGTGAACCGATTCACTTTACATTATTAAAATTTAGTTGCTAGGAATTTGTCAGGGATTTAAGAAAGCCCTCACATTTTAAATGCCTCAGATTTTAAAAGATTTTTTACAAGACACAAGAAAACAAGATGTGCAGTGATGGTTACATTTCTAAGCAAGTCCACACAGTTCCAGGCTGAATGCTGGATAAGGTGAGGTTTTTGTAACCTGAAGAGACACAAAAGGGTGATGTAGAAGCTAATGAGTGAGAAAGTTCTGGACTATCTGGACAGTGTGTGTAACTCTGGACAAGGCAATGAACAAGAAAAACCTAGGGAAAACTAATATATGTATACATGACCAGACTCATACTCAAATAGATTATCCCTTAGTTAACCCTTGAATGGGCACTCATTTGTATTTTCATGTGTCTATTATTTTCTTAAGTTTTAACTGCATTGGAAACAGTCAGATTCAGTTACTTGCAATTAAAACCGAGAGGTGAAGCTTTCCAAATAAATTTCCAACTTTTATTCTTCTAAAAAATCTGCAGACATTTAGCTCTTTCCATTAACGACTTTTCAAAGAAAAATCTTCATGTATGTAAATGTCAAATGTAAGAACTATTGTGGAAATTGAAAATATCATTTTGGTTTTCACAGCAGCTATCTTTTCATTGAATTTATATCTTGATTCATCCAAATCAAATTTTTACCCTCAAATTATGAAATTTTGAAGTTTTTTACTATATAGATTTTATTTTTCCTAGTATTTTTCTTACATTCGTATTTTAATGTATTGTAATATAAGAAAAAATACTACTAGCATAAAAAGAATAAAATCTATATAGTAAATTAATTATCTTAATACTTAACATAACTAAAAAGTATTTTTAGAAAAGAATGTAAGAAAGTATTTTTCTCTTATATAAAGCTAGGCCAGTAAATTGTTAATTTTCCTAGTTGGTAGATATTAGGATGTTAAAAAATTTAAGCTTTTATAAAGATATGAGACATAAAGATAATTTCTTAAAGCCATATATGAAAAGTCATTTAAGAGCTTTGAAAATATAATATACTCATAAGTAAATGTATTCTCAGCTAAATTGTGATACCTAATTTTTCATTCTAAAAGTCACCACTGATTTATGACTTTATTATTTTTTCATGTTAAGATAGAAGCAAAATTATGATGTTGTTTTATGTAAAACTTTGCCATAATCTCATAAGTGAAGTCCAGCATATTTAATTGCATAAAATGTGGGTCATGTTACTGTGAGGTTAATGAAATAGAAAATGAATATTGAGCAGAGGACAGAAGCCAATCATGTCATATGCCATTTTGAGTTATTACAGGCTCATTAATGGGGTCTTATTGTGTTCCTTTTACAATGGTCATACTGTAATAATATGGAAACACTTCTCAGTAAGTAACTTTTGTTTTTATTTCTAAGTATTGCTTTACAGCATTTGCCAAAGAAGTGGTCCTTGTTGTGTCCCAGAGATCTTTTTTAAAGTTACATTTACCCAAATAACTTCTGGTTCGTCTGGGAACTACTTAGATATAGAATTGGTTATGAATGAATTTTATTAGAAATACTAAGGCAAATACAAGGAGTTTCTAGTAATTTCACAAGAATATGTGTCAGATGAATTCAGTGAACCAATTACGTAATCCTCTAAGAAGTGGAGGGTCAGCCATCTTACCTCTGTGCATTGTTTTTCCAAGAATATCTAACTATTTGAAGAATGTACCTATTTTTTAATTGGAAAAATAAAGCCATTCTTAACAGCAAGGGCTCTTGTCAGATAGCCTACGTCAAATTCTGTCTTTTCTACTAACAGCTACCTGATATTGAGTGGCCCTCTCTCTTTTTTTCCTGTGTGTCACACATTCTTTATCTCTTGAATCAGTGTAATAATGATACTTAAACCTAATAAGGTTTTTGTAAGAATCAAATAAGATAATTCAAGTTTAAAACCATGCCAATCATATAATAAGCATTTAATATATATTAACAGTGATTATTAATTGCATCTTTAACAGGGAAATTGTTTTACTGCCAGGCTAATAAATGAAAACTGCAGAACCTCAAGGTTCGGTTTTTCTCTAAATTAGCTCCTATTGGCTGGTTTTGTTTCAAAGGGTATATCTTGGATTATGCCAAACTGCTGTATAAGGTGGAAGAGCTCCCAGCAAGTACCTTAAGTGTTCATGTCCATAGGGATGTGACTATTAATGAGATTATTAAAGTCCCAATATCTCTTATTTTAAATGTTATATCTTCTTGCTATCCTTTATGAATGTGTAAACCACTATATCTTTGAATATAGCTAGGAGTTTCACTTTGAAGTGAGATCAGTGTTTTTTCTCTGCAATAACAAAAGGAATCATTAAATTTCCGTAATGCAGTAGAACAACTACAGAGGTTCATTAACTCATTTTTTTAATAATCATTTAAAGGTCCTACGTTCAGTGCTACAAAGACTTAAGAATATATTGTGTTGAAAGCTAAAGAATCGATAATTTTAAGTGTTCTTTTGAAAGCTTGGAGTGCTATTGAAAAGTATTATGTCAAGAGGGCATGATAAGATTTAGATTTACATTTTAAAACATTACTTGGAGGGAAAGAAAAAAGGAAAGATCACTCAACTTACATTGTTCCTTTCAGAACACCTGAAGATAAGCTGTAAGCAGGGAAGTAGGTTAGGAGGTGGTGGGAAATAATGAGGACTGAATTAATGTTATGAGCATTAGAATGCAGTCATGTCAAATCAGAAATAGACTGCACGTGTTTAAATAGAAGCAGCCCCATATACAAAAAGCCACTCATTTCCCAAAAGTAAATTACTTTTACTTTTATTCACATTTTTTAACATAGCATTTTTGAATCCAAGTACAGTGCTATTACTGGAATGTTTTGCAAAACCACTTGAAATTCTTAGCATTTAAAATGGTTTTTGAAAAATATTATTTCTCCTATACTTATATATTTGTGATCTTTGCAGAGTTACCATTTGTATGTATTTGTTTGATGTATAGCTTTTAAAAGTGATATTTTAGAGGAATGTTTACAGTGATATGCAACATTTGTAATAATGGGATCATAAAAGGACATTTTTCAGTTCTGTCATATGACCTCCATTGCATTTAGTACCAACACTGATTAAGGTCACTTAAGACCAAGGTGTTTTCTCCATAATTGTTGTTCAAAATAAAGTACTTAAAGAAACACCTCAGTGTGAAACTAAGGACTTAACTATGAGATAATTACTCCATCACTTCACGGAGATGTATATATAGAGAGAGATACATAAATGTAGATATAAATATGGAAAAATACTTTTTCTAGTATTTGAGCATATATTATATTTGGGAAGTAGAAATCATCAGAAAGTAGTGACTAATTCTGTATATAAGAGGATGTGAGGCAGGAAGATCAGGATGTGGGGCCCTGCAATTCAAGGCTGCAGTGAGCTGTGATCGTGCCACTGCACTCCAGCCTGGATGACAGAGCAAGACTCTGTTTTCTTCTTTTTAAAAAAAAAAGAGAGAGAGAGAAAGAGAGAATGAAAGAATCTGGGACAGTTTGCAGCTTTCTGACTGGGACTGGAAGTGCTAATAATTGAAATAGTAAAACATTGGGAAGAGAGGTGGTAAATTCAGTTTTAATTATATAGAGTGGAGGTACCTATGAACAATTCAGATGAAGAGTTTAATAAGCTGATAGAAATACAACCTAGCGATTAGGAGAGTGTTTGGTCTTAAATTTTATACTTATATGAATTTTCAAAATTCATATAACTTACTATAACTAAGTAATGGACTATAACTAAGTCCATCTATTTACTTTTTAAACTTAATTAGAGATTTGCCTTAAAGAAAAAAGTAGACGTTTTTTCCCCCTTATACAAAAGAATTTTTTTTTCAAGCATTGTTGATGCCAGGTACTGTACTCATTATATCCTATCCTACAACCTTTTATATTTTAAGGTGCTATTTTTGAGTGTCGGCATGCATCTTAAGGATGTGTTCCCATAAAAATATTAAGGCCAGCAACATTTCTTAAAGCCAGCTTTTTGTTTGCCTACTTTTGGCCTTATTTTCTTTGAAAATTCAAAGTTTTTTTTTCCTCAAAGGGTCATTTTCTGTTATATTTCTACCATTATATCAGTCAGTGTCAAAGGATTTGTTCTCCCCCCTAAAATACTATTTTAATGTTCTCCAAGCCCTTCTTATTTCTGCTATTTGTCTTCTTGTTCTCTTCCCTTTGCCACTCAGATTTGGAACATTTTCAAATTTTTAAGATCTATTTTTGCCTTTCATATAAATGAAAAACCCAAATCTGAATGATAATTTTTCTGATTGCCACATACAAATGTTTATAGGGGCCTATTTTTCATTAATACTCAAAGCTTCATATAAACAGTTTTTTAGGTTGTTATTAGACATAAATAGGCAGTGGTATGCTGATAAAAATTAAAAATAAAAACCAGCTCTCTGACTGGGAAAGCCCTGATTTGTAGACTTTCCCTATTTCCTGCTGTAACCCTTCCCCCACGCTTATTTCAGTCTGCCAGCGTGAGGTAAGGGAACTTGGAGTAAGGAAGGGATGCAGTCGCCACTCATAAACCAGTACAACCTCGCTCCAGCACACTACTGTCTTATAACACTAACAATAAGCTTCATATTATTTAAAAGACTCATGTGCTTGGTAATAACATGCATATTATTTTGATACCCTGTTTAAAAGTGAATCATTCTGGCTCATTCTGGGTAACTCAAATTCTTTTTACAACTTGCAGAATTATTAAATGTATGGGCACATACGTATACTCACAATTATATACAAGTAAGATAGTTCCATAACATGTTCCCTTTTGAAAGCCTCTGGGATGATGTTAAAAACGTTTCCATCTATTGCACCCTGGATGAACTTAATTGCTGCTCCCTATTGCTGAATTAACTAGCAAATGTCATCATATCCTCCACTTCATGCACTCCTTAATAACTTGCTTAATATTCATGGAAATTTGGGCGAAAAAAGTAAGTCTTTTGTGAAGCATTGTGCCTCATTCTTATCTGGATAAATCATTTTGCCTACCGAGAAATTTGTTTTATTATAATTTGCAATGTCTTTTTGGCTATTAGGTTATAAAAGCAATAGAAGAAGGTTATCGTTTACCAGCACCCATGGACTGCCCAGCTGGCCTTCACCAGCTAATGTTGGATTGTTGGCAAAAGGAGCGTGCTGAAAGGCCAAAATTTGAACAGATAGTTGGAATTCTTGACAAAATGATTCGAAACCCAAATAGTCTGAAAACTCCCCTGGGAACTTGTAGTAGGTAAGAAATGCCTAAGAGAATGGAATCTGGGAGAAATTAAAATAGTCACATAAACCATTCATTTCCTCAACGCCACCACAATCGCAAATTGACTTTTGTGTTGAAGTATAAATTCATATTAAATAGATTATATTTACAGAAGTTTATTTTTTCTTTCCAGTTAAGCTTACCTTCATTGGTGTTTAAAGAGAATCTATTAGTTATTATTGTATTTTTTAAAGTTATAAGTATTACTAGCTGCTTTTATCAAAAAACTTTATAAACTGAATTTTTGTGATATGATAGTAGTTCATATTTTCAGACCAATACTTTTATTATTACATGGGTTTGTATTACTGTTGTTCTTGTTTTTTGTTATATTCATAGTACCTACTTAAATGTTTTGCTTCAAGTCATTTAATAAATTATTCAATGATGTTAAAGTTTATAAAAGAAATTCAGGCTGGGCACGGTGACTCACGCTTGTAATCCCAGCACTTTGGGAGGCCGAGGCGGGTGGATCACGAGGTCAGGAGTTTGAGACCAGCCTGGCCAACACAGTGAAAGCCCGTCTCTACTAAAAATACAAAAATGAGCTGGGCGTGGTGGCGGGTGCCTATAATCCCAGCTACTCAGGAGGCTGAGGCAGGAGAATCGCTTGAACCCGGGAGGCAGACGTGGCAGTGAGCTGAGATCACACCACTGCACTCCAGCTTGGGCGATAGACCGATACTCTGTCTCAAGAAAAAAAAAAAAGAGAGAGAGAAATTCAATACATGATTAAAGAGGTGTACTCATTAAAAAGAGTCCATTCATCCTTTGCATTAGGCTTGCTTGATTGTAATGCATATTAGTAGTTATTCAGCCTCAGACGCCAGGTAAGATTGATGCTCTGGTTCACACTGATACCTGTGGAGGTGCCTTACTTAACTCCCCCGGCATTCATAAGAATGCCATCAGCAAAGGAGATGCACAATATCTCTGCAGCATTTGTGGCCTGAACAGATTAGAACACAGCCATATGTGCATCATTTATTCCCAATTACTTTTGGAAAAAGCAAATGAACAATTATTTACTGATTCCAAATATTGTTGGCTCTACTTTTAAAAACATATGGAAGACAAAACCAGGTGGTCATCACATCTAAATAGAATATAAATTTAGGAGTTTGTAGTTACTGGCCTCCTGGATGCTTTAGGTTTTTATTAGCATATAGGTGTATTTTTTTATTATATACACCAGTTAAAACACCTAATTTTATTCTTTATACCTTAACTTTACATGGGTCAAGACATTCTTCCTTTGGTAGTTCCTGATAATATTCGCTTTTCTGTTTCATTTTTATCTAGGCCAATAAGCCCTCTTCTGGATCAAAACACTCCCGATTTCACTACCTTTTGTTCAGTTGGAGAATGGCTACAAGCTATTAAGATGGAAAGATACAAAGATAACTTCACAGCAGCTGGCTACAATTCCCTTGAATCAGTAGCCAGGATGACTATTGAGTAAGCTTAAACTCTTAACATTATATTTAAGGTTTTATTAGGTACAATCTGCACTTTATACATTAGGTTATCTTCTTTATGTTAAAAGAATATGAATCCCAAAATCAAGGAAAAAAAGTATTTCTTTAACAAGTTCTTACTGTGTACCAGGCATTATGCTAAATAGACCTTTAAACACATTACCTTTTTAACCTTCACAACAATAATTGTATTGTCTATAGTTTTATACCTATTTCATTGCCAACAAGGCTAAAGTTCAGAAAATTTAAATATTTCCCCTAAGCCAACTTAACTAGTAAGTAGTAACTAATATGACTCCATAGCTGGTTTCTAAACACCATCCATTGAGGCTTCCTCTGTTGTTAACCTCTGTATTATTTAGTTTCCTATTCACTGGGGAAACTTTCTCCATTGCAAAGGAGGATTTCTTTCACCATGTTTTTGTTGAACTTAAATAATCTCAAAACTTTATACTCAATGCTGAAATGCATTAGAACGTCCAATATGATTATTTCTGAAGAGATCAAAAGAAGCTTAATTCAGTTAACCATAGCTTAAAAGTAAGAGTTTGACTTACTTTTTGGAAGATGTGTGATTGATCGATTCCTTTTTTTTAACCTGAAAAAAATGACCTGATAAAACAACTTTTGAAATTGCTATGAACTTGAAGTTAAAAGAACTCACTTTTCCTGTCTGGCTCCATCACTAATTATGGGGTCCTGGACAATCTAAAAATCTCTAAACCTCAGTTGACTTGGCTGCAGCGTGACTTTCATGGGTGACAGAGTTCCTCTCAGTCAATGTGTTTGAAAATGGAAAACAATATTCAAGGTTCCATTTGTGGGATTCTATCTATGTACTGTCATCGTTTGTCCAATGAGATGAAGACCAGCAATCAAATATTATTTTCTGGCATATGACAGGAAATGTCATGTACATGAATTTAAGTGTGTGCATGCTATTTTGTTCAGTTTTCTTATAGTCACTATGTGGGCATTTTTACACTTGGGTCCCCAAAGCAATCTGTACCCCTGAAAAACCATGTTTCCCTGTCACTGCCATGAAAAACTACAGTGCTGTAGTTTTGCAATATTTTAGCTGCTTGTAAAGACATAAGCTCAATGTATCTGGCTATTAGGAAAAGCAAGAAAACACAAACAGATACAATTCTTAATTCAAATTTAAGCTATTAAACAGAGATGTTGTACATTTTTAAAGATAGTTTTTATGACATATAATGAAATGATTGAACTGACTGGAGTAAGTATATAACCAATAATATGCTCAGAATTACCACATGTTAATTAAATCCAGTATACAATTTTACATGGTCATTGATGATTTCCAATTTTTCTTCTAGATCCCACCAACTATTTTCATTATACTATATCCAGCTTTTTCCAGTTAGAAATTTCTAAATCCCAGTTAGGTTCAAGAAGACAACATTTCAAATAACATTTCCTAACCTTCCCTCAAGTTAATAATAGCTTTAAGACTTTAATAATTTCTTACGTAAAATTTCAAATCACTTTAAAAATGAATTGAGAGTAAATTGAGAGCCTGAGCAGTTAGGTTTTTACAAAGGAGCATGTTGATACAAGTTTTACTATTCTGATCTGATGCAGGGGTGTGATCATAATACCCAAGAACACTAAGATAAGATCTATTTGGCTAAGATAACATATTTAATTAAACAGTTGATGACAGTTTCGTGCCACACTTACTCTTTGTAAGGTACCTAATAAAAACTACATTTGTCTTTTTCAGGGATGTGATGAGTTTAGGGATCACACTGGTTGGCCATCAAAAGAAAATCATGAGCAGCATTCAGACTATGAGAGCACAAATGCTACATTTACATGGAACTGGCATTCAAGTGTGATATGCATTTCTCCCTTTTAAGGGAGATTACAGACTGCAAGAGAACAGTACTGGCCTTCAGTATATGCATAGAATGCTGCTAGAAGACAGTTGATGTCCTGGGTCCTTCCAACAGTGAAGAGAAGATTTAAGAAGCACCTATAGACTTGAACTCCTAAGTGCCACCAGAATATATAAAAAGGGAATTTAGGATCCACCATCGGTGGCCAGGAAAATAGCAGTGACAATAAACAAAGTACTACCTGAAAAACATCCAAACACCTTGAGCTCTCTAACCTCCTTTTTGTCTTATAGACTTTTTAAAATGTACATAAAGAATTTAAGAAAGAATATATTTGTCAAATAAAATCATGATCTTATTGTTAAAATCAATGAAATATTTTCCTTAAATATGTGATTTCAGACTATTCCTTTTTAAAATCATTTGTGTTTATTCTTCATAAGGACTTTGTTTTAGAAAGTTGTTTATAGCTTTGGACCTTTTTAGTGTTAAATCTGTAACACATTACTACACTGGGTACCTTTGAAGGAATCTCAGATTTCAAAAGAAATAGCGTGACTGAAGATACATCTCTGTCAGAACATTGGTATCCTTTTTGTGCCATTTTATTCTGTTTAATCAGTGCTGTTTTGATATTGTTTGCTAATTGGCAGGTAGTCAAGAAAATGCAAGTTGCCAAGAGCTCTGATATTTTTTAAAAAGAAATTTTTTGTAAAGATCAGACAACATACTATCTTTTCAATGAAAAAAGCAATAATGATCCATACATACTATAAGGCACTTTTAACAGATTGTTTATAGAGTGATTTTACTAGAAAGAATTTAATAAACTCGAGTTTTAGGTTTATGAGTATATTAAAAAAATGAGGCGCTTCATCTGAAGAATGTTGGTGAAGGCAAGTCCCTGAAAGCAGAACTATCCAGTGTTATCGAAAATTTAATCTGAGCACATCAAGATTTTTTCAGTCTCGTGACATTAGGAAATTTAGGACAAATAGTTGACATATATTTTATATCCTCTTCTGTTGAATGCAGTCCAAACATGAAAGGAAATAATTGTTTTATATTATAACTCTGAAGCATGATAAAGGGGCAGTTCACAATTTTCACCATTTAAACACAAATGTGCTGCACAGAATATCACCATTGCAGTTCAAAACAAAACAAAACAAAAAGTCTTTTGTTTGTGAACACTGATGCAAGAAACTTGTTAAATGAAAGGACTCCTTACCCTAGAAGGAAGAGGTGAAGGATCTGGCTTGTTTTTAAAGCTTTATTTATTAAACCATATTATTTGATTACTGTGTTAGAATTTCATAAGCAATAATTAAATGTGTCTTTATAGATATTACAGGAATGTATACATATTGTGAGTAATGCTTTCAAAAGTTATGAAAATCATGAACTACCCCAGAATTGAACTGTTGTACTTCCAAAGAGAATTGGGCTGTTTATAATGATTTTAATAGAGAAAGATCCCAGGGATCGGTCATAATTGGTCTTGTTTGATAATGTGGGCATCCACAAACAAACAAACAAATAACAGAAACAAAATCTGTAAATGTTCCTTTGTAAAACTTGTAAATTTTATTTATACTGTCTTGTTTTGTACACACATTTCTCTGTAGTGGGCTCTGAATACATTGAAAATGCACTATATTTTTCTATTTTACTTGCAGAGCATCACAAAAGAACAGGTATTTTCAGTGCTACATAATGTGTTTTCCCACATTTAGGACCAAAGATGGCTATAGAAAAACTCAAATGGATTGCTTCCCAAACCCCTCCCCACCCTATTTTTTTTTTGTTTTAAATCACTGTACAGTGTTATTTGATATTTTAATTTATTTTTTGATTGACTAGAAAAATCATTTTAATTTCACTAAAATGTTTTTTGTCCCTAAGGAAAATTAATCTGTAAAAATAATTTTAATTAGCATAATACAGTCACCTAGACACTTCCATTTGTAATCTTTGTAATAGACTGTAAATATATTTTTGGAACTATAACACAATGTGCTTGAGGGTTATTTTTCAGTGTCTGCAGTGTATACAAGTGTTTATACTAAGTACAGCACTTTACAATTCTAATCAGTAGCATTGGCCTTTGTGAGAATGAGTGAAAGAGTTTGAGTGAGTGTTCTTAATTCCTTTTGGATTCTAGACTCACTGATAATGAAGTTCTTTTCTTGTTCATAGCTTAAGGTGCTTATTTTTTCTATTAAAATTAAATTAACAAAAAGCCATTCTAGAAATAGAAGACATAGTATGGTACACGCAAACGGTGTCTTTCCTGCTTTTTTCTAGCACTAGATTTATAGTTGAGTAGTCTTTCTTGAGTAGAAGGGCAGAATAAAAGTTTTTTTGAGTTTTTATCAAAAATAACTTTTTCCTTCAGCAATATACCTCATCTGCCTTAAATTTTTTACAGCTCTTTACAGGGAAAGGGGAGAAGGGATGGGAAAGACACACAGCACAATAGGAAGTGTATGATTACATCACTATCTTGTTTGTAAGTTTCTTTTCCTAATCAACATTATGATTTTGAAATACATGTATGTGAAACAAATATTAAGAGAAAAAGAACATTGTAATGCTGATTGTAATACTCTCTTCCAGAAAGAGATGAGATAGTATAACGATAAGAATGTACAACTTGCACCTTGAAATCTTTTTTTTTTTTTAAATAAATTAGTGCTCAGGGGAGGAAAAGTAGGAAAGTGAACGTCAAAAATAGAATTCCAGCATTATAAAAATGCAAAAGGAAATGGCCTCCTTGCTTTAACAGAGCCACCTTTTTTAGAACGCTGTCCTCACACTTGACCTGTGTTTTGCATTCAGTACCGAAATAAAAGTAACTTGTTCTACATCTGAATCTAACATTTTCTCAGCAATTGATCTGGGCCTTGTTTACTAGAACTGGTGGTTTATGCTTGTCAGAGCACTATTAGTTGAATCATATTGTATACTTATGTAATCTACATTAGCTAGTACTGTTTAGGACTATATTTTAATTGCTCTTCTTATCCGTGTTTTTAAGACAATTAAAGTGGTGTAATTCACCTCTCTTTTTTATTTAGGTAATGCTGATATTCTCCCTTTTGTTTCTTGAGTAGCCTAGAACTATGCTACTCACTGATGTGCATGTTCAAATAAATTACTGATGTGTATTTTTTTGCTCTATGTGGAGAAATCATGGGGAACTCGGGGCGAGATGTGATTTTTGTTGGTTGAATTTGTCCCTCCTTGCCTAAGAAATACTACAGGGGTCATCCTTTTATAAGGACAAACTGCTTTTGAACAGTGTCTTCAATGTATCAAGCACAAATAACTCTTTCTTCAACACGAATCATAAGTCTCTTTTTACCAGCTTAAAATAATAAACAAGTCTATTAGACAATGTAAAGAAAATCCTGTCTCCAATCATTGGTGGATTCCTTTATATCCCTTACTTGTTCTTTATTTTCCTATGTAATATTACAAGAAGAGATAAAGTTTTATTGAAATAGTTGAGTGGACCAATCAGAATATGAAGAAAAATGAATATTCATTGCTTCCTTTTAATCTCTTGCACACTAACAATTCCACTCTAATTATTACAGAATAACAAGATCATGTCTTCAAAGAGCCATACTGCCAAACAGTTACAATCTTTCTTGCTCCTTCCTGAAACTACTGCATGATACTAACAATAATATTTGCATGAGAAAGGAAATACTTTGTCGTTGGACGTTCACATGTATTTTAAACATTTGATAGATTAAGTTAGATTTTTTTGTTGTTTTTTGCATTCAGGTTACTAGATAATTCTAACGTTAAATCCAAAACAAAAGGAAAAAGTGATAAATCTGGTTGAATGGTTGAGTTGTTTAACATAGAAAGTGACTCAGTGATCATTGGAACTTGCACCTGAAATGAAAACCAAGCACTCCCTATTTTAAAACACCACCCTCTTAAATTCCCCAAAAATGAGAATAATAGGCAAATGTCAGATGAGGTGCTATTGCTAGCTGTCATACTTGCAGTGCTGAAGCTCATGCTACACTGAACTGAAATTCAAAGATAATCTTGAAATCCTGGCCTGTCCCTGCCCAGTTCTCATATGCATATTAACAAAATGCTGCTCAAAGATGCAAGACATACGCCAACATTCTTCTTAAGTTTATACAGTGATAATTATATATCCTGGAACACTGAGGAAGATTCCAGAAATTATAAAATTATCTCTAAAATATTAGGTTTATAACTGGTACAAAAATACACTATCAAAAGCCATTCTTAAAACACAAAAGTTCCATAACTAAATAAAAGTTATATTTAAACATTTATGGTAATCATCAGTAACAAGGTTTTTGTTGATGCACTCATCTCCTACTTTTACCCTTTGTTGTATATTGTTAGCTGCAATGAAAAGTCAATGTCAATTTTAAAGAAAGCTACTGAAAGAAACACACAAATCAAAGAGATTACCTACATCTTAAATGCAAAAACTGTAACTACAGATAGTAAAATGATAAAGAAAACATGGTGACTGGCAACTTTTCAATCTGTGGAGCAGCATCCTCTTGGCCTTGTGTTGGTGTCCCTGCAGTATCCCACACAATCCTACCAGCTGTTCTTACTCTTCTGTCTAGTGCATCTCAGCATAGCTCAAAGAATATGGGCAGAAGAATAAAATATTTCAATAGGAATGCTTCTGAGAACCTCATTAGAGTTAAGTGCTGTAAGGGGGTGGATTTTTTTTTCAAGTTCAATGATGGAATATAATTAAATCTGTAATTAAAACAATAAAAGACCTCTTCTGACTGACCTTGAGGTTAAAATAAATGTAATTAATTGATCCAATTTAATTGGACCTATTGCACAAAGTTTAGTAAGTAGTGATGCACTAGCCAACTGTTTTGTAGATATGGAACAGTAGTAGGAATTTATAAATTTGATAATTTGGCACCAAAAACAAGTGAGGTGTTGTCTATTCTAAACCTCCATTAATGGCAAATAAAGCTCCATCGGATATAACCTGCACCTTGTATTTCATTATTTTAAATGTCCTAGTTATCTACTGCTGAACATTATTTTTATCTTCCTCTTGAAATTTAAATTAGATATATTTGTAGATTTTATATGTAACTAAAGAAGGTACAATATGTTTTTCTATGTCTGGTTAATCATAGATCTTACTTGAAGATGCTCAGAGGAAAAAAAAATGAGCAAATTTGTTTTAAGTAGAATGGTTTTAGGTAAGCAAAGGACAAACACTGTTCAAGTCTCACCATTTCACATAACTAAAACTAAATAAAATGAAAGACTAGACAACAAACAATACAAAAACAAATAGAAAATGTTAAACTGCATATGCAGAGCATGTTGAAATAAATCATAGGATTTTTAAAACATCAGTTCATAGAAATGAAGCAAACAATTTAAGAACACCTTTAAAATGTAACATGAATTTGCAGATGCTTATTACACTGATAGCACAGACTCCACAGCAAATTACAACAGAAATTTCTGAGTTTAACTTGATATTCTTCTGTCAATTTGCTAGAAATATGCACTGTTTACATTAAAAAACAGACAGAATATGAGACTAAAATGTATTCCTTCCAGATGACAGACACCCATGCCTTTCTTCATTCCTGACATTTGCAGGAGTGTTTTCAGGGATCTACTGGGCTGGAGATCTGCATTATAATTATTTGTTTTCACTTAGATCCTAACCAGTTACACACTGAGCTCCACACGAATTCACCAGGACCCAGCTTAACAGGAACTACAGGAACATGACACTGCAAACAGTCACGCTTAGTTTTACCTGAGAAATGAATGTGGGTTAATGCTTGAGTTACTGCTATTATTGTGATGGCTCCTCTCATAATAAAGGAGTCCCTGTTCGGTTAGGTTTGTTGTGGAGCCAGCAGAACAAGGTGCAATTAAATCCCTTCTGCTCTGCTTACAAAGCAAGACCCGCAAACATTAAATACAATCCTTCATATTTTGAAGAGGAGTAAGTAATATTGTATAGAAATTTGTATAGAAAAGGCAGAGATGAATTACATACAATCTTGAAAGTCAAGTAGGAGAAATTGAATTTAACAGGAGAGGCACCACAAAGCTATTGGCAATGTTGGCCAGAAAAAAAAGATATGGTGGAAATGAAGTTTAAGGCAATGGTGTCTGAAATACAGATTAAGTTAACTGCTGACTGTTTCTGGATCAGATCAATAGATTATATGCTCCTTGACTTATGATAGGGTTACGTCCCCATAAGCCTATTGTAAGTTGAAAATATTCTAAGTGGAAAGTGCATTTGATGCCAGCAACACAGCAGAGGGTCCCCAACTTAGTTTTTCCACTTCAGTATGGGTTATCAGGACATAGTCTCATCCTAAGTGGAGGAACTCCTTAGAATTTAGGATGAGGTTATGGCCTCCACTGAATGCAAATGGCTTTCACACCATTGTCAACTCCACAAATCACAAGTGAAACTATTCTAAATTGGAAACAGGCTGTATTTCCATGCTCCCATTCTTTTGCTGTCCAGCTTCACATTCCCTCCCACGTTTCTTTTTCTTTCTTTTAACTGTTTGTTTTGTTTTGTTTTCTTAGAAAGAATCTCACTCTGTCGCCCAGGCTGGAGTACAGTGGTGCCATCTCGGCTCACTGCAACTTCCGCCTCCTTCACTCAAGCAATTCTATTTCCTCAACCCCCTGAGTAGCTGGGATTACAGGCATGTGCCACCACGCCCAGCTAATTTTTGTATTTTTTAGTAGAGACAAGGTTTCACCATGTTGGCCAGGCTGCTCTCGAACTCCTGACCTCAGGTGATCCACCCGCCTCCGTCTCCCAAAGTGCTGGGATTACAGGCATGAGCCACCGTGCCAGGCCTCCCTCCCACATTTCTAAATGGGAGAAATCTCCCTCTCCAAGATATAACTCAGAAGTTATTTCCTGCAAGTCTTCACTGACGCTAGGGACCCAGAATTAATTCTCTTCGGCGCTTTGCTTACACTGCTGATGCTACTATTATCCTACCTTGTTCTGTCAGATTATTTGTGTGCGTCTCTCCAACTAGATCAAGTGCTCTTGGAGGGCAGAAGCCAACTGGAAATCTTTGTTTTATGTCCTTAGGGACTTAGCAGTTTCTGGCACTCAGTAGACACTGTATAAATATTTTAGAATCCTTGAAGTGTAAATTAATTCAAATTGTTTTCTTCTTAAAAGGTAGTGAGAATCAGGTGCTCTGAAGGATGCACAAAGTGCAGGAAAGGTGGTGGGAAAATGGGTGTTGAGGGAGAAAACTAATTTCAGAGCATGGATGGATGCTTCTGTGATGGACTGGGGAAGCGGGAACGCCCCGAGGGACTGAGAGGAGGAACAGAGGTGTGAACCTGCGAGAGAAAGGAGGGTGGAATGAGCTGATTAGTAAACAAGACCAGGGTGTACCAAATAGCAGCATCTTCCAGATATTGAAAAAGAATAGGCGGCATCAACGGCTGCAAATAGCAAGGCCAGATCAAATAATTTGAAATCAAGTGGAGGAAATTGGACTTGATGAGAGAAACAAGGAAGGATTATTTACCAATATCTCATTTGATGAGGGAGACACATGGTAAGAATGTTTCTGAAGAAACAGTAATATGCAAAAGTATGTGAAATGTTATTTTGACCACTTTAAAATTTAGACAAGATGAAGACGAATATTTTTTTCTTCTTTCATAATGGAAAAAAAAAAAAGCCCTCATTCTACCTCATTCTATCTCCCAAACTCAAGATATTAGTAATTCTATAGTTAAGAAAAAATATAATGAAATAGAATGTTGTTGGTCAGCCTATAAGTCTGCTTAGCGTTTATATCATGAAAAAGTTAGCATGGGGTGGTGGGGTAACTGCAGAAGGTTTGAAGCCAGACTGTGTGGGATTTATCCTTATTACTACATTTGTAACACAGGGAAAATAACTTCATTTCTCCATATCCTTCCTCTTGTCTGTAAAATGGTCAAAAATACTACTTACTTTAAGAGTTGTTAAATTTGTTAATTGATATTCAGAAAGTATTTATAATAATATAGAGCGAGGAAGTACATGTTAAATCTTATTATTGCTTTGGGTAATACTTTTGTCTGCATTTCTATCTCTTTAGCAAACATTTGTAAATTCATTGCTGTGAATTCTGAACAACTAATTCACAAATGAATTTTAGAATTTAAATTATGTTTTTGTTCCAAACTCTTCCCTATCTTTTACTCAGTTTTTGTTTTGTTTTGTTTTGTTTTGTCTTTTAATCATCATTAATCTCATCTCTCAAATCAGTACACAGAGAGTCAAACTTCATTCATCTGGCCATAAACAATTGTTCCCCACATCCAGCTGATTTTGGCTCTTCAGTATCCCTCGAATCTATCACCATTCCACAGTCACTGACCTAAATTAAGTTTTCGTTACCTCTCACCTAGATTAATATCACATTTTCCAAACCTGTTTCTCTACCTCTATCTAATCCTTTTTACTTATGACCCTCTGAGTAAATTCTCTAACACTTACCATGCTATTGCCTAGCTTAAAAGACTTTGATGGCCCCTCACAAATCAGAGAGTCACGCCCAATTACGTAATATAGCATCAGGAATTGGGACCCTGCCCATGCATGATCTTCAACCATTCTCCTCTCTTACCCATGACTCTGCTGGACTGAACTACTGGTGTCTCCTGCAGCATAGATCTTTTACATTTCCTTGTAATTATGAGTTATCTAAGGGGGATAAGCAAATGTATTTTACTCTTTTTAGTATATACGGAGTCCAACACAGTTTCCAACACAGAATTAACAGCTAGGATGGTTTCTATTCCTATCCCCTAATGCAAGAATATGTAATTATCACTAAAACAATTCTTATATTTGGAACATTCTACTGAACAACAACAACAAAAAATTAATTTGAGGAAAAACACAATTCCTACTCAATTTATAGTTGATTTCACCATGTTATTTTTCTTCACTTTCTCATATCTCCTTCAATGACTCAAATGTGCCTCTGGAAGGTATAAAACAAAACATTGTTTTGTTAATAAACATTACACTTTAGGTATGATAGAAAGTTGTAACTATTGCGTGCTAATTTATATTTTCTTTCTTCTGAATATGTATTTTAAATTTTATCTTTCATTGCTATTGTTGGAGCAGTGTTGGGGAGATTTCTGCATGACTTTATTCTGCCATCTTGTCAAAAAGTTAGAAAACCCCTAATTTTCCATTACCAAATTATATAATATTTTACATTTTTTTCTCTGTCAATTATGTTGCCTCACAGATATGGAGTAGCATTTTTGTTCAACTCACATTTGTATTCTAAAGCCTGGAACAGTGACTAGCACCTTATTGATTCCTAACAGATATGCATTGAATGATTGAAAGTCACATGATGCTCCAAGCCAGTGACTCTCTGATACTCTAGCAATAGATCCAAACCTAGTACAAGAAGACTAGAACTGAGACTTTTAGTCACTCTTGTCCTCCTGAAGTGTCTCTTTTCAATGATACAAAAGATTTCCAGATGCTGCACTGTGCCATTTTTCACTTATTCCTCATCTTCACTTGACATCATCATTCCAAAATACCAATACTAAGAGAATATGGCCACTGCTATAACATCTATATATTTCTTCTCCCTATCATTTTCTAAATAATAAAGCTAAATGTTTTATGTATTTTCCCAGCCTTGTAGCCAATTCTCTCATTTGGCAAAATGTCTATATGGCCTTAACACAATGCAATGTCATACTCACTGTCACACTCACTGTTTAGCTCATTCTCTTGAGTTTAATATTCTTAAAATGCACACCTCTGTGCTTTATCATTTATTCACTTATGTATGCTGAGTTAAATAAGCTCAACATGTGCTGCTATAATTCTCAGTCTACCCTGATTTTCTGCTCCCAAAGCAGCAGCAGACACTCCTATCTGCCATGTATTTGGAAAGATGGCCAAAGAGGTGTGCATCTACTGTCTTCATACATTCAATGTGCTAATGATAAGAACCAAAATCTGTTCCTAGTACTTGCATTTATTGACATAATTTTAGTACCATTTAGGAGTAAATAGATCTTCATGTTTCCTACTTGCTTGTTTTTATAGAGTTAACTTTCCATTATATTATTGCAGAGTGTCTTTCTGCATGAGTTATGGCCATGGAGTTATTATAATGAATATTCAGGTTTGTATGCTTACTCAGCACAGTATATAGGCTGAATAAACACTGCCTTACTCATGGTAGATACATAATCAATGATTTTGACTGAATAAACAATTCTGTAGCTGCCTTTGAGGCTAAAACATATAATACATTTCAAGTGCAACTGAAATAGAATCTTTCACTTATATAATACTGTCTCAGTTTTGACTATTAGTTATACTATCATCATGCATAAATTCATATAAATTTGATATGAAAGAAGAATCTTCACAATTAGCCTAAATCCAGTCAAGACAGAAAAAAAAAAAAAGTTAAAAGGTTTCAAAATTAGAAGACTTCAATAGTAGATGTGTTAGTCCTGACTCAAACCATTTACTGATTCCTTGACATTGGGGGGAACCATTTAACTATAAAACTCAGTTTCTTTATCCATCAGATTGGAGATATCTGTCTTGACTTATTTTTCTCCAATGACTTTAAGAAAACTACATGAAATTAGACAATAGCACTTAAAATAATATAAAGCAAATTAAAAATAACATTATGATGATTTTATCTCTTTGGAAAAAAGGTATCTTTGCCAAATCCCTTCTTAAATGTTTCAGTTTAGCCTGATCAATCCCAGTATATGTGTGTAAGAAAATATACTGATGCTTTCTTATTTGTAATGATTTTGGTATATTTTGTTGGTATCTAGGATGGCATTTTCTAACTTACTTGTGGCTTCTCAACCTTCATGACTTGGATATTATGTAGTCCAAGAATTTCCCTGTAGCCATTGTTTTGCTTTTCCTTCAATGGCTTCCACTCAAGCACAGGCTCTGCATTCAAGGTTGTTTTTTTTTATTATTATTATTATTTTTTGTAGCTTCTAAATCTTCTAGAGATCTTGAAATATGTAATCTGCAAGGTCTCTTAATCCCATAAACACTAGAGTCATGTTCTCTATCCTCCAAACTTCATACCATTTATCTACCCTTACCACCTACCTGGACTTTCTTGATCATGATGAATTCTGTGTGCTGGTCCCTAGGTTACAGGAGGTGGGTGTTACTCAGTACTTGTGTAAGCTGCCTGGATATAACAACTGTATTTTTGCATGAATAAATGATGTTTGCTTATTCACTAATGCTCCAGGGTATAGTAAATTTTGATTCCTCTATTTTAATTTTGTTTATATGCATATCTAATTATGCTTGTTTGGTTTAGCACTGCACAGACATGTCAGGTAATGCTATTACCAATGGTTTGCTCATCTTGAAATATCAGCCATAGGACTAGAGCAGAACAACTAGAGTTGAAGCAACATGCCTGAGGTTTGGTCAATATTGTTTTTAGACTCCGTATAATTTTAGAGATTTCTAACTTGGATGTAAATAATCACATCAGATTCAACCATGGCAGTTCTGTTCTGACTCTTCTCTCCAGGTCTCAGATTATTTGAATCAGGTTAGGTGACTGACATTTTTGAGACTTTTTTTTTTGTTACTCTGGATTTTCAAGAGGCTCAGTGCATTTAAAAGAAAATAGACTTTTTAATTTTAATGTATTTCAGACAAATAGGAAAGTGTATGCATATACATAAATATCAGTGCTTTGCAACTAACCATTTCAAAACTATTGCAACTGAATAAATAAGCACATAAAAACTATTGACATTAAAGAAATACATTTCAGAGTTATTAAACTCTTTGACTTGCTTGGTAGTTCCTCCATCTTTGACAATAAAGTTATAACTACTCTTACGTGTAGATCCATATAATTTCTGATAATACATGGCATATTGTGTCTTGATTTGCATTTTGCTGTTTCCTAAAGAGCTTGCAATTCTGGTTCTTAAACCGCTTATCTTCATTTATCAAGTTATCAGAATCTTTTCTCAATTTAAATTTACAAAATCTGTTGACAAAAGTGAGAGTAGTCTTTGTTTTAATTTCAAAATTAGATGTCTAAAATTGTAGATGTGTTAGTCCTTGTTTTAATTGCAAAAGTAAATGTGTAAAATTGTTACCTTCGTGGGATTCCAAGATATGACACTTAAGTCTCTTCTGTTCTCAGTCAGATGGTGACAGTTTGAGCAAGCTAGACATTCACAAATACTTGAGCTTGGCTAGAGGAAAAGGTTAGTAGTGTTTGTCTGTAAAGAAGATGTGAAACTCTTTTGTTTCTGCTTTCAAATCCCAGTTCACCAATTACTGGTGGTGTGACCTTAGACTAGTTAATCACATTTTCGCCTCCTTTTCTCCTTTGTAAAATGAGAATGGTAAATAGTACCCATTTCATAAGGTTGCTGATAGAAATAAACTAATTAACATATGTAAAGCTCTTAGAAGAGTGCCTGACTGTAATTATTTTAATCATTAAGCTCTGTGACTAAAGATTCCTCAGTATTTGTAAGTTAAGAGGGCAGCAGCCTATCTAAGGATATGTTTCATTATAAACATTCAAATAGAATCACTGAGAGCAACTTAAATGTCAAGCATTTCACTAGGCCTCAGAGTCCTGTGATTATGGAGGAATAAATGAGAGAAAATGTAGGGAACCCAGAAAACAGCTTTTAGAGAACTTTTGAAAGAAGAAGGCTATATACCTGAATATGCAGATTTCCAGAGCAAAGCATGGATTCTAGGAAAAGGGAAGAAAGCCTGCTTATGTGCTATCTTAGTACACAGATGTGAACTATGGATTTCTTAAATCTCCCCCTGCACGACTGCACATTTATTAGAGTAAGACACATTTTTCTTAAGTAAAAACTTGATCATTCAATAAATGTGACTTTGAGGCTACCTCTCAAACATTTTGAATCTGTATCATCACCAGCCAAATTGGGCTAAAGTACCTCTTCAAACTGCTGCTTTAAGAAGAAAAAAATAGATATAGCACTCTCTCTACTAGTGTAACAAAATGTTTACTTTCCTCTCCTTGACCAAACCAAGGGATTGACAGGACACACGAAGGTATAGAGCACGCCTTTTCCGTGGTCTACCAGAATCTGTTTCCAAGGACAGAAATCCTCGCAACAAAGACAAGTGTAGTAGTGACTGTATCTTCACACTGTACATGGAAACCCCAGCTAGTCTCTTCTGCCCAAGGAAGCTGAAATTTTTTTCGGTCTATACCCACCCCAAATTGCCTCATTAGTAAGGAGCAGCCAGGGCATGATGCAGCCACTGTCCTTTATTATTAACACATCTAAGAAACAAAGCCTTCTGTTTCCACCAATGACCTCCAAGCCCAGAATATGATTTGAATGTCAAATTTTTTAAGATTTAATTTTTAAAATTATCATCACTCAGAATTAACAGTAAGTTATTCTAAAACTTAGTTAACATTACAAATACACCAAATCTAAGTAGAAAAAAAGTAAAAAAACAGAAAAAGAGATAAGCCATTTAGTTGTTGAAGCAGGGGTAAAATTAGTAGAATAATAAAAAATGAGCTAAGAGTTGATGTAATGCACCCCCACAACACACATCTACAGCATATAAGTTCATTAAATGGGATGTGTGAACATATATGATGCCCTGGCATTTGTAATCATAATGTAGCTCAATATCTCAGATAGTGTGAATGATACAATAGTTTGTGTCTCAAACTCGGTGTAATTTAATAATGAAGAAATACAAGCCAAAGAAAGAGCGATATCTAGTCACTATTTTTACAACTTAATTCATCCTTTTGCCCAAATGCCCTTTCCTTTCACTATCATGACCAATGAGGAACTAGTTTTTAAGAAAGCATACCAAGAGTCTGCCTGTCTAAAACTGCACAGGTTTACAAAGCCCATTTCTTTCCTGTTTTCTAAATAGCTATAGAGAGAATCATGAAAATTATAGAAAAGCACAATCTTCCTCTACTTTATCTTCATATGCATTCCATATTGTGTCACTGGTAGGAAAAATAGTATCTTGCCTTCATGCATAGTTCAGCATATAAAAGATAACTATTTGAATAAGTAGGCAAAAAGCTTAAGCAATGAAAAGCAAGTCAAGAAAGTATATATACCCCCCTCCTTATGTGAATGTTTTAAAATATGAGCCTGTAAACCTCTAGTTATTAAATAGATAACAGTCAGTCATTGAACTTACAATCCTAGACGAGTTAACGCACCAGGCAAAAATCCACATTTGAAATACTGTGAAAGCTTAAAAGTTGTCCTTCAACTTCTGTTAGCTGGACTTCTCTGTTTTATTGAGGGATTTGAAACTAAGTGTTTTCATGACTTCTATATTGTAAAATTCCAATTCCAATTATGATTTTCACCATATTCAGAAGTATTTTCAGTGATTTTTCAAGACTTTACTGCTGGGTATTTTCTAATTTCTTTCTTTCTCTTGGAGGGCAGTAGGTGAGACTTGCTTAAAATAATTGTTTTTTTAAAACTTTTAGTGTCTTACCTATTTCTCAGATAAAGTCCCCACTAATTAACTTATAGGGATCTTAAAGAAAAAAAAGAAAAATTGGCCTTTAAATAAACAAACATAATGACATAGCAAATAACTTAGTATTAAATAACCTAAGATCATCTCGAGAGAGGTACAATTTCCATCTTTACCTCACAAAATTTTGATGGCACTATGAAGAATCATTTGCAAATTTCTGATCGGTCTATACAAATAAATAGAAGCACAATTGGTCAAAGTTCCTATGAGAACTAGCACTTTCTCACACCATCAGCAGATTGGAAATCGTTTGTCAAAAACCTTGAGAGACCTTGGAAGTTAAAACAAGAAATAATTTTACTTCAAAGAATTCTAAGTAGAATAGTTTTCATATTTAGGTTTCAAAACAATGTTTCCATTTCTTAATAAAGTATAAACTAAATATTTTATATGACTATCAATGTACAGCCTACTTTTCCTAGGAGCAATCTAAACCTACTTATTCTAATTATCTTGCCTGTGCTATAAATACTAGCACTCCCCACCCTCTGTATTAGCCCTGATCACGTTGTTCGCAAAGTTTGAAATCTTGCCAAATACTAGTATCCTTTTAATTATTATTATTATTTCCAACTTTCCTTTGTTATTACTTCTTCAAAAGCTAGATATCATTGAAAGCAGTCAACCTCAAATGATTTCACCTAAATGTTTTCTTTAGTATAAAAATATTTAGTTTGTGAATTGATATTGTAAACAAGAAGAGAGAGCTGAGTCTAGAACTCAAATCCGCAAGCTAACACTTATGCTGATGAGTTCCAAATTTGAGGCACATTAGAATCAAATAAGGGTCTTCAAGAAATATACATGTCTTGCTACAACATTGATCATTTTGTTACAAGTGGTCTGTGGTACAACCTGCACATTAGGATTTTTTAAAATTCAAGTGATTTTATTGTGTAGCAAAGTTTGGAAGCTATTGGTTTGGACTATAGTTTACAGGCTTTAAGACAGAACTAAATAACACTCTTCCAGCTCTTTTCTCACTTAAAGAAAATTTTATAAATGATAATTCCTTGCAAATCTCTCTTCTACTCCCACTCCTCATAATCTCAGGAAAAATGAAGTAGTTGCCTCGGTCTCATATTTTTTATAAAACTTTAGATATGTCTACAATGAGGAAATGTTTGAGAAAGACTGTTCATCTTAATTATGTTATTCTTCCTTAGTCAAGAAATGGGAAGTTGAGATCATCCCTCTGCATCAACAGAGTTATGTTTATCATTGACATAAAATTGTTTTTGGGTAACCTAAATATATTCTTAGGGTTTGTAAAAGATTCATGTGGTTCACTTTATGCTGTGTAGAATAATACTAAAGGCTAAGACTTTTTTTTCTTTTCCAAATGGTATTATTTCAGAATTCTAAGTGATTCTATATGAGCACAACAATGTAACTCCTTAATAGTACTCATGATTTTACTTCTTCATGGAAAGTATTTTTGACTATCTAGCTTCAGCGAGACTTATAAATAAATGGTGATTTTCTAACATATAATAATAACACTTTGTAGCATCTTTACAAGACAAAATATTAAAAAAAAGTTTATAAAGTTCAATTTTTATGGACAGTAGTGAGGTAAATAAATATGTTTAGGTCAATTTTACATGGGCTAAAAATGAAATAAAAGATAGTTATTTCCAGAGATTTCATAGTACTGAAATTGCTTTTTTATAACATTCTAACATCTTAAATGTTAGATGCTTTACATATATAATGCTAGATGTTTAAATGGTAGAATTATTCCTTGGATATATATAATCAATATTGTAGGCTTAATTTATTGAACATATCAGGTGCTTTAGATCTTATCTGATTTTCTTCATTTAACGAGTAATAACTAAACATTATTTTCAAATATATTTAAACATGCAATAGTAAAAATAATAACTGTTAATTTGTGTTAATAATAATACTGTTATTGATAAACATAAACAGAATTACAACTTTTTGTCAGGAATATGCTAAATCTGGTATGTGAATTATTTCAATTATGTGCTCTAAAACTAAATAAGGTGAAGATTTTTGTTAACCCAATGTATAGATGTGGAAATAGAATTAGAGAAGGTAAACGATTTGCCCAGATTACACAGAGAATAAACTGGCATCCAGGTTTCAAACCAAGGTAGATCATTTCCAGAATCCATGTTTAATATATTGTAATGAAACTAACACTAGACCATGAGTGGGTATGTAACATTTAAATATCTTGAAGAAAACTTTTAAAACTTGTATTGGCCACTCTTTATTGGCCAGTGAGATCTGTTATCCAGATATTTAGGAACGTGAATGCATATTGATTTTATTTTATTGTTAACCAAATACTAGGTGTCACCATATACAGTGTTACTTTTTATATAATTTGGGATGACAACTGACAAAACCCAAAATATTTTTAGAATAGACCTGTAAACATTTTTCAGACTGAATACTCTATTGGAGTTAACTATCTGGATATGAATTAGGGAAGCTTTCTTTCTTAAAAATAATCTGAGCTTGTGCATTAAATAGAAGGGGAATATTCATTGCCCATTTGCAGTATAAACTTCATATCCCTTCTTTACCCTCTTATTATCTGAAAATCACACTAGTATTAGGGGCCAGGCTCTTTAACACATCAAACTCAAATGGCATAACCCATACCGCTTCCTTTGAAGGACATTCTTTAAATAATTAACCCAAGCAGCCTTGAGGGTTTTCTAGTAACTATATTGACAAGGTGATATGTGCTCTGATGTGTTAAGGCAATGCCTAAAACTCAGCAGTTCCTCTTGTAAATTATTGTCATTTCATAATTGCAGACAGAAATTGCATAATTTTTAGATACAATGTCTAATAAGCTAATTGTCTATAAATTCTAAGAGTTACCCTTTAAAAACAATACACTACTTTTTGGTACAGATTGAAAAGCTGTATCAGGGCTGATCACAGCACTTTGGGAGGCTGAGGTGGGAGAACCGTTTGAGGCCATAAGTTCAAGACCAGCCTGGGCAACATAGCAAGACCCTGTATCTACGAAAAACTTTAAAAATTAGTCAAGCATGGTTGAGCATACCAGTAGTCTCATCTAGTTGGGAAGCTGAAATGAGAGCCCAGGAGCTCGAGATTGTAGTGAGCCATGATTGTGCCACTGCACTCCAGCCTGGGTGACAGAGGGAAACACTGTATCAAAAAAACTGAAAAGAAAAGAAATCCATATCAGAACTATTGGTGAACATGAACTGAATTACAGGAATAAGAACTATCTCACTATCTCCAATCCTGAGAGGATGCTGGGATAGTTAAGGGTGCAAAAATTACAAACATACACAAACAAATCCATACAAGGATTAGAAACACAAGGGTTATATAGTCTTTTGATGAGAAAATAAAGAAATATATAAAGCTAATAGCTAAACTTAGATGGATATTTACTGATGACATTATTACATCATAGCCATCTGTAGAGGAATTAACTGCTAGACTCGATATATACCTTCTTTTTGTTTATCATGATAACTCTGTGAGGCCGACATTCTCAGTCCACAGATGAGAAAGCCATGTTCTAGAGTGGTTAAGTAACATATCCAAGGTCACACATCCTTGGTGGCCATATTTGACTCTGAAACACCACACTCTTACCTGCATACCACATTAACTAAATTGTTTGCTTAGTTCTGCCTTCCTGGTTCTAAATGTTCTCTCATCTAAGCAGGAGAGAAATAGAAGTATATATTCCTAGAATCTTCTCGTAAAGCTTCCCAGAACCATAAAATGTGAGTATCTTACATCATCCATTAAAGAGCTAAAAATATAAAATGTGTAGATTAAGAAATACTTGTATTCAATATGATTTTTATTTCAGCTTTTTCTAGTGGCAGGTTTAATTTTTTAAAATAGCTACCAATCAAAAAACAAGGGATGTTATTAGTATAATGCAGTTCTCCAAATTAAAAAACAAATGGTTTTAAGATATCAAAAGAAATACATCAGCAAAATTTAATAGACAATATTTTAAAATTTAGAATTGTGAAGAGTCAATTAAAAAAAACTATCTTCTCAGTGTGTGCTATAAAAATCTTCTAAATCTAGTTTTCAGGTGCTGGGAGCCATGACACTTTATGCTGTTTAGAAAAAAAGAGCATAAATGGCATAAAATATGAGGAAAACTTGCATGTAACTTAAAAAAAAATGTTGGAGAGTAGAAAAGACTATAGCAATTTTGCAGTCTTGAATTACACACACCTAAAATTCATTTTATTAGTGTCCTAAAGCTGCACTGTAACACCTGGGTGTGTAATGATTCAAGCCCTCAGTCCTCAAGAAACACATGGTCCTGAAGCTGTGGCTCCACCTCCCTATTTCCACCCTGCAGGCTTGTCACACCTCTAAGCTCTAACTGATAGTCTTTAAAGAAACTGATTACCTAATTCCTGACTTTAGTGAATAATTTAAGGAATTGCTTAGGGGCAAAATGAATAAATAACACTAACAAAAGAGACTTTGTTTTTAATCTTATCTCAGTACCCAAATCACCAATGTGGTAACCTCTGAGGCTAGTTTCCTCAGCTGTCAAGTGAAGATCTTGATTTCAAATTCTAGTGGCCATCACAATCACCAGAAGGGCTCGTTAAAGCACAGACCGCTAGACTCCACACCCAGAGCTTCTGCTTCACTGGGTTTGAGGAGCTTCTGCTTCACTGGGTTTGAGGCTGGGTGGAGGAAGTTATATGTCTAACAAGTTCCCAAGTGATGCTATGTTGCTGGTAGGGACTACACTTTGAGAACCACTAAATTAGATAATCTCTACGTTTGCTAATATATCTAACATTCCAATATTTTCTGCTTGAAGATTTCAAAATATTTCCCCAATTTTTCCTCCAGCAATATGTCTAATAACTGACATTTTTACATTTGTATTGTGCAAATAATAGTATCAACATATCACATTCACAAAGTCTAAAAACCCTAATAGAGAAGCTTCAGTCTTTTCCAACACCTTGTTAGAAGAATGAAACCAATACCTACCCTATTTTTTTGTGTCTAATGTCCTTGTTATTAACATTAACAGAAATGCAGACTGAGAAATTAAATAACTTCCTCAAAAACTTAGCAGTGAAAAAACCCCAAGTTTAACTTAAGTTCTTTTTTCCAGGGTCACAAAATTATGCTTTAGTTCCATCTTGCTTTAGAGATGTGTCTGATATTATATCTTCTACTGAGGAAGGATTTTGAAATTATTTTGGTATCGCTCTATGCTCTAGACATGAATAGATTCAAATCTGAATCAACACAACAATCTCAGGGTGCAATTTTTCTGGGTAATAGTGTGAACACAATGATACCAACAGTCAGAATAATTATTATCACAGTACAGCATAGTAGTTTGAATGTGTATCTGATGTGTCAGCTTTGATATGAATTCTGGGTATACATATCGGTTCCATAATGCTTTTTTTTTCCTTTCAAACAGACAAGTTCAACAAGAGCTCTTTAGCAGTCATGAGGCTGGGACAAGGTTATATAGTTGCCTGATATCTCAGGCACTCTCCTGTCACCCAGCTCTTACTGCTATACTTAGCAAGTAATTGTCAGCAAAGAGCCAGAGGAGGAATCCAAGGGCAGACTTACATATGAGAGGGTTATTCTCTCATAACAGCTATGGGACTCAGTTTGCTGTGGTCAGTTTCCTCATGGCAGATTCAAATTTATCTTTCCACACATACAGAATATGAAAATATTACATCCCTTTTCCCCGCTTTTATAATTAATCCATACCAACTATCAGTGCCTGAATTCAGACCATGTCTTCCTTATATGGGGAACAAAAACACTTTCTCATCAGGGTAAGAGTGTTTTTTTTTTGTTTTTGTTTCTGTTTTTTGTTTTTGTTTTGTTTTTTCCTAATCTCATGAGGCAGGTATGACACTTTCAGGGGTCCGTTCTTAACTTGCTGGGTTGGCCAAGCCAGCAGGGTGGAGTGGTAAATATGCTACCCTCCTAGGAAGTCAGACAGTTAAGAAAGCCTTGCTCATGTGATCATAGTCTTTATGTTCTGCTTGATTCGGCATTCCAGTACTCTAGTCTTGCTCCTGAGTACTGGTTTGAACTCTTATTCTTATGGTTTGGTATCATGGTTTTGCATCTGGCCTTTGACATTAAATTGTCTACTTCTAAGCAGTTAGTGAAATTCCTTATTATAAACAATGGTATCACAAATAATGAAAGGACGTAAGGAAAAATTGCTTAATTTCTGGTGAATTTCAGATATTAGGATAGAGATTGGCAGACTCATAGGTGTTTGAACGTCCCTCGGTTACCAACAGTTTTGACCTCTCTACAGTGGTATGAGTAGCAAAGAGTAGCAGGACTAATGACAGTTCTGTTCTTGTACAGTATCCATTTTATGTTCCCATTAAATTATCATCACATGAGGAAAAATGCTGTAAGGCTTGATTGTAAAGATTACTATATAGGAAATTTATACTAAACAAAGTAGAGAATCAGAAGAGTGGATCTCCTAATTTAAAACCTTTGGCAGATTCCTCTCAATATCTAGACTAGACTAGTTAGGGAAATGTGATACATTTTAGTCAATCATATATGTCACAGTGTAAATCTAGTCATGCATGTGCATGTGTTTTGATGATTTTTACTGTCCTAGGAAAAAATCCCTATCTGAAAAATTTGCTGTCCCATATTTTTGGGAATATTCTTAATTTAAGATGGTATGGACATTTAGTCTATAACTGCAAATAATGTGTATGATTCAAAGCCCCCAAAAAGTAAGACATTGAGTCCACAGGTGTACATGTGGCTCATTATGTAGAGTCTTTGCCTGAGCAGCGTTTCATAGAGAGATGGCAATTAAGGTAGACACGGTGGCTCAGAGTATACCTAGGCCTGGGACAGAGAAAGACAAGAGCCATAGCAGGAGAAACACAGTTTTAGCATGCTCCACGTTTTGTCCATGAATGGTCTAATTTCCCTATGAGGAACACTTGGTGATATCCTGCCATGGTAAATATTTGTCAGTTGCCTACCCACTGTTCGTTGCCTCATCCTCTTGACTAAACTACTCTCACTTTCGGACAAGTAGCCACCGCTGCAGCACATGTGCTTCAAGTTAGCATCTAAGAATAAGGCTCTATTTACTTAAACTTTGAGATTTAATTTTGTCATTTGAAACTTAGGTACACAGGTTTGGATTATTCATGATCTTTGGCTTTTGTAGTACTTATTTTATTGATCCAAGCATGGCCCACTGGTATATAATTAGTTAAATAGTTCAGTTTAGTTTTTTATTTTTCAATTTTATTTTAGTTCGGGGGCACATGTGCTGATTTATTACATAGGTACATTGCATGGTTCTGGGTTTTGGGGTGTGATTTTGTCACTTAGGTAGTGGGCATAGTAGTCAATAGGATGTCTTTCAAACCCTTATCCTCCTCCCACCCTCTACCCTCAGGAAGGCCCCTGAGGCCTCTTGTTCCCCTTTTGTGTCCACGTGTACTCAATGTTTAGCTCCCACTTGCAAGTGAGAACACGTGGCATCCATTTTTCTGTTCCTGCATTAGTTAACTCAGGATAATGGCCTCCAGCTTCATCCATGTTGCTGTAATCCATTTACAAGATATATACTCAATTAGTTTCATACCATACCAAGAACCCATGAACCAAGCATCTCAAAGCCTAACTGAATCTGATATTATGTTGGTCATTATTATTCATATGGTTTTGCCAAAGTCCAATAGATATAGGCATTACATCCTGACCACCTGATAAAATATGTGAGAGTGGACAAATAGCTTTTGTTTTCTCATTACTCACAGTCCCTCCTTTGTATAACTGATCACTGCTCATACTGTGTGCTGGTCTACCAATTCAAAAACTCCATGCAACTAGCCACAGGGATAGGTATGTGGCCCCTGCCTGAGCAATCATGGCAAACCACCTACCTGGCTACTGTAAGTGAATTGTGAGTAGAACTTTCTGGACTATTGTAACAGCTATGGCTTTTATTTTCAGCAAGATAGTGAGGCACTGGAGGGTTGAACAGTGAAGTGTGGTCCGATGTGCTGTGTTTTAGGGCTACTCAGCTGCTCTGCAGAGAAGAGAATCAAGGAGATAAGCAAGTCAAGAATTTTGTGAGGAAAAGATTCAAGCATAGTCTGACACTTCCAGTGTGTTTTTTTAACAACCTTGTGCTCTGTGCAGAACATGCTGGCAAGCGAAGAAACTGCATTATGTGAAACAAACTCACAGCACAGCCAGTATGTCTCTGTTACCTCTGTAGAGCGCACATGCAAAACTTCTTTGGAACTTGTTAGCCACATGCATGTCAGTGGCTCTCACGCATGCCCCCAACTTTCTGTATTCCCCACGCTGCAAGGCAAGGGTTGGGGCCTTTTTCTGCTGCATGAAGTAGGGTGCATTCAGCCACACTGCCGTGTCAGCTGGAAATGGATCCACTAGCCATGAAGAGCCGACTCATTGCAAGCGGCTGGGTCCTGCGTGCTCTTTTCTCTTGCTGTGAGTGAACACTGCACCACTTCAGCCTGGTGTATGTCTTGTCTGTTTTCAGCAACCTCAAAGCATGCACTGTTCTGGGTACTGCTTACCTGCCTTTTAACATTGGTCTCACTCTTGTTACATCCTATACTTCAGGGCAAAGAAACAAGTATCATCTAGGAGGGAGATGAAATAGATTGAAGTAGGTTTTAGTAGTGGATTTGGTGAGAAGAATTAAATTATAGATATATGTTGAAGATAGAGACAACATAATTTATACTGATTGGATATAGATTGTGAGTTAAAGAGGCAGAGCAGTAAACAATGCTTGATGTCAGGACTGAACAACGGGAAAAAAAAGAAAGGCTCTATTAACAGATGGGGAAAACTGGAAGAGGCATCAGTTTGGAGCTAGGTAGAAATCAGTTTCTATCAGGAGAATGCAACTTTGCAGGGCTATTAGATATCTATATGAAGGTGACAAGAAATAGTTTGATAAGCGGACCTGGAGTTTAGGGAAGAGTCTGAGGCTAGAATTTAAGTTTGGAAGGTATCAGCATATAGATGACAAGTAAAGCCAGGAAACTGAATGAGATAATCAGGAATGAGTGCAGACAGAGACATGGGCTAGACAAACCAGGGACACTACAGGGTGCAAACAGAGGAAAGGGAGCCACCAATGTAGAGCAAAGAGGGACAGTTTCTGAGGGTAGGACAAAAGCCAGAAGAGAGAGTTGCTCTAGAATATGGAGAAAAGGAGGGTGTTTCTATAGGAAGGAGGGATCAACTCTGTCATACATCACTTATGAGTCAAATAAGATGAGGATAGAGAATCAAACAATGGAACCCAGGTAGCAGCAGCTCTTGCAGAATAGTGAGGTTAAATATTTATTGGAGTAGGTTCAAAAAATAATGGGAAGAGACAGGTTGGAGATAGTGAGTATTGATGTTAGGTTTCCTCCTTGAGAGTTATATTTTACTCCTTTGAAAAGATTTACTTGCTATTCGACATTTTACTAAATGTAAAATGTACATGGCAATTAATTTAATAAATTCCTTCCTAACATTTAATGAAATGTCTGTGTCTTTTTGTCCTCTGCAATGATTGAGATGTATGGCATGCAATAAAATTATTAATAATGTTATCCTTTTGAATGAGAATCTGCTCTTCGATTCACACCATTAAATAACCTTCTTATCTGTGAGCCAAAATGTCAGCCAATACGTTGGACTGGGTCCTAAGAATATTGGTGGGTAAGAAGAACATTCCTTGACTGGTTTATTTTTCTTTGGTATTAGTGCTTACTTGGCTCATCTCAACGTCTGTAGTAAATTGCTTTTCGCCCAGGAATTTGCAAATAATTTAGCTGGAACATTTCTAACCATATGTATATATATTTTTTATTAAATCCTGGCCAGATTCCATTAGTTCTGGAGCTGTATTGTTTTACTGATTTCATGACTGGTTTGTCTCATAAAGTAGAACAAAATCTAATCTTTTTTGTTGTTTCTGGGTATCAGTTTCATTTGGCAATGCTTGTATTTCAATAGCGTCTACAAGATGTCTGATGTTGGGTCATGGCTGAGAATGAGCCATTATTGAGCATTTTTGGTAACACACATTCGTTAGCTCAAGTCCAATGTATCACCAGACAGACAAACAAAGGTTGGCTATTTATTCCGAGCAATGTGTCCCCAGAAATCTACTTGGTTTTAACTTTAGTACAAGCAGATGGATTTCAATAACATACACAAAACAAACCCTGCAATTTGGGAAGAATATTTACTTTTTTCCAGAAACTGTTCCATGTGAGCTTCGAATTTTTCACATACAGTAATTACAAGAGGAGACAAATTTATGATTACATAGGTTACAAGAATTTTAACAGAGACATTTTAAAATATAAATATCTGGTGATATCAAGTTATATGATAAGTTCATTATATATTTCTGAGATTTCTAGATGCATACATAGATAATTTAAATACATATATTATTACCACAGCATAATGATTTTAAAATATCAGATTTTAAATATCTATATTTAAAACTACTATGACTACTATTAACATCTCTATGTGTACAAACTAGAACACCTAAAAGAAATGAATAGATTCCTAGAAACATACAACCTCCCAAGGTTTAGCCAGGAAGAAATAGATTATGAAAAGACCAATACCAAGTAATAAAATGGAATCAATAATTTAAAACCTCCCAACAACAACAAGAAAGCCCAGGACCAGGCAAATTCACAGCTGGATTTTATCAGATGTACAAAAAGCAACTGAAACCAATCTTACTAAAACTATTCCAAAAAGTCAAGGAAGAGGGATTCTATTCCTAACTCATGCTATGAAACTAGTGTCACTCTTATGCAAAATCAGTCAAGGACAAAACAGAAGAAGAAAACTACAGGTCAATATCCCTGATGAGCAAAATGCAAAAATCCTCAACAAAATACTGGCAAACCAAATCTAACAGCACATCAAAAAGATAATACATCACAATCAAGTGAGTTTAATCCAGGGATGCAAGGATAGTTCAACATATGCAAATCAATAAATATGGTTCACCACACAAACAAAATGAAAAACAAAAACTATATGATTATCTTAATAGAGATGCAGAATAAGCATTAGATAACAATTCAACATCGCTTCCAGATGAAAATCCTCAACAAACCAGGCATCAAAGGAACATAGTCGAATATAATAAACCCATAGCCAACGTTATACTGAATGAAAACAAGTTGAAAGCATGCCCCCTAAGATCTAGAACAAGACAAGGACGGCCACTCTCACCAATCCTATTCAACATAGAACTGTAAGTCTTAGCTAGAGCAAGTAGACAAGAGAAAGAAATAAAAAGCATCCATATTGGAAAAAAAGGAAGTCAAATTATCTATGTTTGCTAATGACATAATATGATACCTAGAAAATCCTGAAGACCATGGCAAAAGACTTTTAGAATTGATATGACTTCAGTAAAGTTGCAGGAGACAAAATCAGTGTACAAAAATTAGCATTTCTATACACCAATAACATTCAAGCTGAAAACGAAGACAAGAGCATAGTCACATTTACAATAGCTACAAAAACAAAACAAAAAAAAACAACAAAAAACTATGAATGTACATCAAGATCTCTACAAGGAGAACTACATAACACTGATGAAAGAAACAAATGGTAAAAACATCCCAGGCTCATGAATTGGGAAAATCAATATCATTAAAATTTTATACTACCCAAAAACAATCTACAGTCAATGCAATTCTATCAAATTACCAATGTCATTTTTCACAGAATTAGAAAAACAATCCTAAAATTCATAGGAAACCAAAATTGAGCCCAAATAGCCAAAAAGAGAAGAAAGCTGGAAGCATCACATTACTTGGCTTTAAATTATACCACAAGGGTATAGTAAGCAAAACAGCATGCCACTGATACAGAAATAGACACATAGATTACTGAATATGATAGAGAGACCAGAAATAAAGCCGCACACCTACAACCACCTGGTCTTTGACCCAGTCAACAAAAATAAGCAATGGGGAAAGGATCCTCTGTTCAATAAATGGTGCTGGGAAAGTTGGACAGCCATATGCAGAAGAATGAAGCTCTATCTCTCACCATACACAAAAATTAACTCAAAATGAATTAAAAATTTAAATGTAAGACCTGAAACTATCAAAGTCATTTTAGAAGTCTAGGAAAGCCTAGGGAAAACTCAACTGGACTTTGGCCTTAGCAAAAAATTTGTCAATAAGACCTTAAAAGCAAATGCACAAAAACAAAAATAGACAAATGGGACTTAATTATTAACTAAAAGATTCTGCACAGCAAAAGAAATAATCAACAGAGTAAACAAACAACCTACAGAATGAGAAAAAACTATTTCCAAACTGTGCATCTGGCAAAGAAATAATATCCAGAGTCTATAAGAAACTCAAGCAACTGCTCAAGAAAAAGCACAAATAATCCCATTAAAAAGTGGACAAAGGATGTGAGCAGACATTTCTCAAAAGAAGATACACAAATGATCAACACACATAGAAAAGACTGCTCAACATCAGCAATCATCAGAGAAATTCAAATTAAGACCACAATAAGATACCATTTTACACCAGTCAGAATGGCTATCATTAAAAAGTCTAAAAACAACAGATGTTGGGAAGGACTTGAAGGGAAGCACTTATTCACTGTTTGTGAAAATGTAAATAAGTAAAACCTCTACGGAAAACAGTATGGAGATTTCTCGAAAAACTAAAAATATAATTACTGTTTGACTCAGCAATCTCATTACTGTGTATCTTCCCAAGTGAACAGAAGTTGTCATGTAAAAAAGACATCTGCACTTGTATGTTTATTGCAGTACTGTTCACAATAACAAAGTCATAGGTTTAACCTAAGTGTCCATCAGTGGATGACTGGATTTAAAAGAAAAAAATGTGGTATATATACACCATGGAATACTATGCAGCCATGAAAAAGAATGAAGTCATGTCTTTTACAGCAACATGATTGGAGCTGGGGGGCGCTATCCTCAGTGAAATCACTCAGAAACAGAAAATTCAGTACTGCATGTTTTCACTTATAAGTGAGAGCTAAACAGTGGGTATACATGGACATAATGATGGAAATAATCAATACTGGGACTCCAAAAATAATCAACACTGGGAGTGTATGGGAGGATGAGTACGATTGAAAAATTACCTATTGGGTATAATGTCCACTATTTGAGTGTTGAGTACACTAGAAGCCCAAACCTCACAATTATGCAATATATTCATGTAATAAATGTGCACATGGAACCCCCAAATCTATTTTTTAAAAAACAAACAAAAAAATCTTTTAACAAATATCCACAATATATGTTCATTTATTTATCTATAAATTGGGACATATGAAACATATACAAATGTGTGCAGTTTAAGGAATGATCTGAAGATTAAATAATTAGTTTGTCATGGCTTCATACTGCTACTATCTAGTTTCTCAAGATACAATATATTCTTAAAAATAGGCTTAGCATATCAATAATGAATCCAGTTTTATATTTCAAGTAATCTATTTATTTATTTATTTAATTTTGGGTGGAACAACTTTTACTCAAATTATCTCTTCCTTTTTTTCTTTTTAGACAGGGTCTTGCTATGTTGTCCAGGCTGGTCTTAAACTCCTGGTCTCAATCAATTCTCTTGCCTCAGTTTCCTGAGTAGCTGCAATTATAGAAGCACCTACAGAAGCTAATATGTATCAGAGAGTTCTTATATATTATTATTATTTGCTCTAAGAATCATTATTTGCCTGGCTAAATTACTATTATTTTTATGTCTTGACATGCTTGGGAAGAGCTCTGTTCTGGGTGAAAGATGATGCTCCAGGACTTGGAGATTCAAAGTCTCTGGCTTCGTGAAGCTTACATTCTATTAGGGGATACAGATGAAGCAATACGCAAATGTCATCTCGAATGCAGTAAGTTCAAGGAAGAAACATCCAGTAATATAAAGGGAAAGAGTTATTTGAGATGGAGTGTCCATGGAAGGCCTCTGAAAGGTGACATTGGAGCAAAGACCAGAGCAAAGTGAGGGACAAAGTCTTGTGAAGGTTTGACAAGGAGTACCCCGGGTGGGCAGTTGGTTTCTTCGTTGCCTGTCTGACTCCCTCAGAATATAAGCAGCACAAATTCAGGCAGCTTCAGTTATCATGCTAACTGTAGGTATCACAGTATACAGTGCCTGGTACAGAGTGAAAATTCCATAAGTATTGGATTAAATCAGTTTTTGAAATATTTATCTTTTGAAAAATTAGTTTGGTGATAAGTTAGGGAAGAATTATAAAAACACCACATACAAATATCTTTTAATAATAAATCTGCCAAGATTTTTTCTGAACAATATGAAAACAAGGTCAACAAGTGTTATTAAGGAGTGGAACATATGCAGTGAAATTTTAAGTGGAATGTTGATTATTAAATTTACAAGGAAACAAAAGTAGAGAGCTAAATAAACAAAAGAAAAAGGAAATCACTCCATAAAAATGCAGGTTCTGTGGAAACCCAAGTTTCAGCTCTTAAACATTTTTCAGGGACTAACTATGCTATTTGGGCTGTGTGGGAAGCAGATGCTGGGATGGAGTTAGGAGTTCAAGAGTTTTATTGGATGGTAACACCTGTAAACAATGAAAGGAGAAGGAAGCAAGACAGGAAGAAAAAAAATACTTAGGTCTCAAGGCAATGCAGCGCTGACAGATGTAAAGGGAAGGCAGAGCTAGGGACAGAGGAGAGGAGAAGCAGGATTAGGCAGCAAGTGCCTCAGGCTGAGTTGCAGATCTGAAAGTGTCTCCACCAACTCAACAGGGAGCTCCAGAGCAAAGATTGCCCTTAGAGTAAGCCCACATTGGTTAGAAATGGCCAGGCACTTGCACTCTGACCATGATCAGTCATTTGTTGGGGGCTGCCAGAGAGGAACAGAGGCAAATGATGCAGCACTAATACCCGCAGGCTGTCAGCTAACTGTGCTTCTTGCAGCCTGACAGCAAGCTCTTCCTTGAAGGAAGATCAGAGAGGTGCTCCTCCGTGCATGACACACTCACAGAAGAGGCAACAGCTGTGGTGTCAAACTGGATGGCCTTCCAGGGGACTCAAATTAGAGGTCTCACCTCCACCCTTCTTGTTGTTCTTTCTGGTGCTGGTGTTAAGAGTTTTTATCAATGATCAGACCCGTTTTGTAAAAAAAAAAAAAAAAAAAAAAAAATTCAGGCCCCCTCTCTACTTTGTGAGTCTTGATTTTGTTAATAGTAGATTGTATAAGTCAAAAATCCATGTCATTGGCCACAGGTAAACTGCAAACACTGTGAATTGCTAACAGCAAACAGAGCAGTTGAAGGTGCAACATCCTACCTCCTGCCCTGTTCTCAGATTCCTTGTAGACCCTCCATGACACATGGTTGAGCTGCACTAGTGCAGTAAAGCTGCCAGTTCAAGTGTCTGTTAATATTAGCAGAATTTTTTTTTCAATGTTTTGTCTTATTTATTAAGACACACACATATGCAATTGGAAATGCCAACATTTCCTCCATTGTCTGTTTGGGGAATGGTGATAGTCTGTGATATGTAATGAGGAGATGCATAAGAGCACACGCAGGTCTGCAGGCCTTTTTTATTTTTTTATTTTTTATTATTTTTTATTTTTTGAGACTGAGTTTCGCTCTTGTTGTCCAGGCTGGAGTGCAATGGCACGATCTCGGCTCACCGCAACTTCCTCCTCCCGGGTTCAAGTGATTCTCCTGCCTCAGCCTCCCGAATAGCTGGGATTACAGGCATGTGCCACCACGCCCAGCTAATTTTGTATTTTTAGTGGAGACGGGGTTTCTTCATGTTGGTCAGGCTGGTCTTGAACTCCCGACCTCAGGTGATCCACCCACCTCGGCCTCCCAAAGTTCTGGGATTATAGTCATGAGCCACCGTGCCCGGCTTCTGCAGGCCTTTTGAAGGCAGTATTCTGTGAGGGATTTTGCTCACTGCATCTGCCAACTGCTGATATCAGGCAAAATACATGCAATTCAGGGAGCACTACCTTTAATTCTAGCTCAAATGGCTCTTAATATGGCAACTTAATTACCATTTATTGAAGCTTAATACGTATCAGAGACTTTTTGTATGGTATGATTATTAATTGCTTTAAGAATAGTAAGATTGTTTCCTCTATTTTGTAGATGGTAAATCTGAGACATAAAAGGAGATTAAATATCTTGCTCATATTCACAAAGCTATCATTTGACGGAGCTGAGATTCAAATCTGGTTCTGATTCCCAATTTCATATTCAAACATGTTCTAATTATTTCTCACAATGAGAACTTTAACAACTTGCTAAAATATTGTTACAAAAAAAATAGAAGAGTATAACTTGTTCATATACAGCATAACAGAATGTACACATTTATTTATATTTAGTAACTTTTTTTCTATCTCATTATTTTACATTTTGTTTACTATTGGCAGCTACCCTTTCTGTACTCTATTTATATTTCAAAAACTGTCTCTGTATTGCTGTGAAATTGAGAACAGTTTTCTTATTAGTATTCAGGTGACAATGAGAGGAAGCTACCAAATGATGCACAGGAAGAAGGTAAGCCTATCATTATAAACTGAGTGTGTGAGAAATGCCAGTCAATGTTGGTGGCTCATAGACTGGCCCACCTCTTCCCTCCATCCCTCCCGCCCTCCCGCCCTCCCTATCCCCTTCCCTCCTTCACCCCTTCCCCGCTTCCCTCTTTCTTCCCTCCTTCCCTCCTTCCCTCCTTCCTGCCTGCCTGCCTGCGTTTAGAAGCAGCCTCTACTTGCATGGTAACATGCTGAGGGCAATGTTATTGTCTGAATGCTCTGAAACCAGAGTAACTAGCTTAAAGGAGACTTAGGGAACACACTTGGTCCACAAAATGAGCTTCTGAATCAGGCAGAGTGCTAGTTCACCTTTCAGAGAGGGCGACAAACTCTGCTCTCTTCATACTTGGCAAAATTACTTGGCATTGCCATGTGTATGTTCCTGCTCCATGTTTAAAAATTCCTGGAAAAAATTCTTCTTTGACATCCTAATAGGAACATCCATTTGAATCCGGGTCAGTGTTCATTGGATGCTTCCTGCCAGGTGGTGCAGATCCTTCTGTACTAAGATGTTTGTGATTTTCTGAAATTGTGCAAGTGTGAGCTCTAAGGAAGCAGAGATCTTTATTTGGCTTCCACTGGCTCCTCAATTTGCTCCTGCTACAGTGAATGAGGATTTCAATTCCATAATTCGAAAATCTCCTAGGCAATCTTGTCTAGACTGAACAAAGGGAGGTTGCATGGCCCCCTGACACTGGGGGAAACAAGTCCCTGCCCTGGAAGAACTCTCTTTGGCTACTCTTAAGAATCTGTGTAACCTCTGTGTGGCCAGTGATATGCACTCAGCTTATTACTGCTGCTTTAGAATGTAAGCTCTGTAAAAGGAGTAACTGGATCTTTCTAGATAGGTCTCTCTCCCCAGCACCCTAGCCCTGAGGCCATCAGAGCTGATTGATAAAGATGTGCTTATATGAATAGAAGAGCTGAAAGGAAAGGTATCTTGTTGTTGTTAATTTTTGTTGGTTGGGTGACCGGCATTAGCCCCGTGACATGCTACTTCAAAACCTGTCATGAACTTCTTGTAGATTCATGTGAGGCTCCTCAACTCTGGCTTGTTTTTTTCTGTGTTTGTTTGGTTTAGTTTATATTTTAATTTAGTTTTTGACAAATTATGATTGTATATAAATACAAGGTACACAGCCACGTTGATATATGTACAGTGTGGAATGATTGATTTTGAACCTCCCACCTTAAGTAGCTTCCTATACTACTTCTCTCTGTCACTATTTATGTCTCCTCTGGCTCTGGCTGATCCTCCAGGTTCTGGCTCTTTGCTTTCCCTAACTTCTCATTCCTGCCAGTTTCTTCACACTCTGATCTCTGCTTCCAGGATCTTTGCTTCCTAGGCCTTTTTTATTGCAAGTGTGACTTTTAAGCTCAGTGACCAAACCAATCTTTCCCTCAAACAGCCATCTTCCTGTCACTTTCCTTCCCTAACCTTCACTTGTGCTCTTTAGGTGGAACTATGTCATGAACACTGGGGATTTTCTTTGAAAGTAATGATGCTTGCTAATGTGAAATGCTTCTCTGGGAACAGAGACCGACAGGCATAGCACAACTAAAGTACCCTCGCCCAAGGTAGAAGTGAAATGCAGTGCGACTTTCCATTCTGTGTACTTTGAAGATATGTTGTCGTTCGGCAGCCATCTGAGCAGCTATTTTGAGCATATCACTAGACCAGTTTCTGTGAGGAATACATAAAAGCAGGTTCCTCACTGTTCAGTGGCCTGCAGGAAGAGTGGTGTTAGGCATAGCAACGAATACAGGGAAAGATAACGGGATAGGTGTATGTGAGCACTGCCAAGAAAAGATAGCAGGAGTTTTAGGAGCAAGTGAATCGCTAAGAATCCCAAAAACAAAAAGTAAATGTTTTCCCTCAGGCTTGTTTGGATTCACTCCTAAAGAACAACAATCATCTTGGGAGGGATTTCATATGCTGGAAACACCCAGTGGGACAGATGCTAAAACCTTTTATCTATCATATTTCAAAAGGAGATAATGGAAGGTGTTTCTTTTAAAATGTATGAATTAAAATATTTGCCTTTCCAACAACTTATACTGCAAATATTTTCCCCATGCGTTTTCCATACATATTTCACTTTAAAATAAAAATCAAGGAGATGACCTTAAAATATATTATCATTGTTATTTTTTTAATATGCAAACATTTGCACAACCCAGAACACAAGTCATGTGAATAATTCACAATTTATCTTTTTTTTTTTTCTATTGGAGAGAGTGTTATCTTCCATACTGCAAAGAATTTGGCTCCTTAGTCAATAATATTTAGCAAAGGAAGTGGAGGAATGTAGAGTGATAATCTGAGATGTAGACGTGTTTCAGCTGCCACATCTCTGAAGCAATAATTCCTTTCTTCTGACAAAATACAGAACTTTGTATAGGTTGTCCACTGTTGTGTCACAAACAACCCTAAACTTTAGTGGTCTAAAAGAACAATTCATTTTTCTGTCGCATGGTTCACGGATTGACTGAGCAGTTCTTCCTCAGAGTCTGTCATGTTGCAGACAGATGATGGTTGAGGCTAGAGTCATATGAAGGTTCAACTGAGTTGAATACCCACGATGGTTCATTCAGAAGGCTGGCAGTGTGGGCAGGCCTCTGGCTGAGAGCTTTTTTAGGACTGTGAGTGAAACACATACACGTAAACTTTGCACGTGGCTTTGGGCTTTAGACAACATGGCAATATGTCCCCAGAGCAAGCATTCTAAGAGGCTCAAATAGAACTAAAAAACTTCCTATGATGCAGCCTCCAAAGTCCCAAAAGTCATTTTCACTATACTTTGTTAGTCAAGTAAGTTACTGGGAAAGTCCCTATTCACAGGGAAGTGCATTAGGCTCCACCTCTCGATATGAGACTCAGCATGTGTAGAGGGACCAAGACTATCTACCAGTTGGTCTGTGGCTATTACAATTCATATCTCTCCCACATACAAAATACACTCATCTCCATTTCAAGACCCACATGTTATCATTCCAGTACACTATTAGTTCAAAGTCCAGGAGTTCATCATCTAAATCAGGCCCTGGTGTGATAAAGGTTTCTCAAGTGTAGTTACTTTCAATGAAACCTGTGAACTAAGGAGACAAGTTAGCTGGTTTCTTCACACCCACCATACAATGTGGTTTCAAGGATAGAACAAATGCAATTAACTCTTCAGTGAAATAAAGTTGGAGAATATGGAATGGGAATAACGTATCCATCACTAGTCCAAAGCATTTCTGAATTCTAGCTAAACATATGATGCCTTTTTTTTTTTTTTTTTTTAATCAGGCCCCGATTCTGTTCCATGCGAGTGATATGCTGTTTTAGTTTCTGTTCTCTGGACTTTTGGTCTGTATTTGTGGCTTTCTCAGCCTACTTCCAATTACAGACTTTTTTTTTCCTACTTGAATTGTCTCTTTAACTTTTATTTTCAGTAAAGGGATGCAAGTACAGGTTTGTTACATAGGTAACGTTGTGTCACGGGGGTTTGTTGTACAGATTATTTAACCCAGGTATTAAGCCTCATACCTATTAGTTATTTTTCCTTATCCTGTCCCTCCTCCTAACTTCCACCCTCCGAAAGGTCCGAGTGTGTGATGTTCCCCTCTTTGTGTCTGTGTGTTCTCATCATTTAGCTCTCACTTGTAAGTGAGAACATGAACTGTTTCTTTTTCAATCCAAGATAGCAAGTAAAATTTCCTTGAAAACTTTGTAAGTTTCTTATCAATCACATTAGTGTTCACTCTATTAAACATGAGTGAGATCTGTTGATCTCTTAGATACAAGTTCTTCTTAACACCTGACAGTCAAGGTGCTACAGGACAACACTCTTAGAATTTTAAAAAGTCCTTTTGTCCAACAGTGTTCTAAAAAACGAGTCCTTTGTCTGTATTTGAATATCCAGTTTACCCAGCACTATTTATTGAAGGAAGAAACTGTCCTTTCCCTAATGTGTTTTTGGTGACTTTGCCAAAAATGAGTTGACCATAAATGTGTGGAATTATTTCCGGCTTCTTTATTTTTCTCCATTGGCCAGTGTCAGTTTTGATGCCAGTACCATGCTGGGTTTATTTATTTATTTCTAGATAGGTCTCACTATATTGCCCAGGCTGGTCACAAACTCCTGAGTTCAAGTGGTTCTCCTGCTTCAGCCTCTCAAATATCTAGGACTATAGGCACATGCCACCACACCTAGCTACCATGCTGTTTTTGTTACTATAGCTTTGTAGCATAATTTGAAGTCAGGTAATGTGATGCCTCCAGCTTTATTTTTTTGCTCAGGATTTATTTGTCTATTCTGGGTCATTTGTGGTTCCGTACAAATTTTAGGGTTTTTTTTTTTCTATTTCCATGAACAATGTCATTGATATTTTGATAGGGATTTCATTGAATCTGTAGCTAGCTTTGGGTAGTATGGACATTGTAATAACATTGATTCTTCTAATTCACAAACATAAAATATCTATCCTTTTTTGTGATCCTCTTCAATTTCTTTCATCAATGTCTTAGAGTTTTCATTGTAGAGGTCTTTCACTTCTTTGGATTAGTTTATTCCTTAATCAAAGAGTTTTGTTTTATTATTAGCTATTGTAAATGGGATTACATTCTTGGTTTCTTTTTCAGATTGTTCACTATCAGCATACAGAAATACTACTAATGTTTTTGTATGTAGATTTTGTATCCTGCAGTTTTACTGACTTTCAGTTAATAGTTTTTTGGTGTCATCTTTAGATTTTTATAAATATAAGATCATATAACCGGCAAGCAACAATAAATTGTTTTCTTTCTTTCCAATTTGGATGCATTGTATTTCTTTGTTTTGTCTAATTGTTCTGGGTAGGACTTCTAGTACTATGTTGAACATAAATGGTAAAGTGGGTATATTTGTCTTGTTCCAGATCTTAGAGGGAAAGCTTTCAGTTTTTCCCTGTTTAATATGATACTAGCCATGAATTTGTTACATATGGCCATTACTGTGTTGAGGCATGTTCCTTTTATATCCAGTTTGTTGAGAATTTTTATCATGAAGGAATGCTGAATTTTGTCAAATCTGTTTTTTAACTATTGAACTAATCGTATTGTTTTTGTCCTTTATTCTGCTGATGTGATGTATCACATATATTGATTTACATATGTTGAACCATCCTTGCATCCATAGGATGAATTCCACTTGGTCATAGAGAATGATCTTTGAATGTGTTGTTGAATATAGCTTGCTAATATTTTGTTGAGGTTTTTTGCATCTATATTCATCAGAGAAATTGGCCTGTAGTTTTCTTTTTCTATTGTGTCTTTGGTTTTGGTATCAGTGTAATACTGGCCATACAGGATGAGTTTAAGAGTATTCCCTTCTCCTCAATTTTTTTGGAATAGTTTGAGTGTGATTGGTATTAGTTCTCTCTTAAATGTTTGGCAGAATTCAGCAGTTAAACCATTAGGTCCTGGGCTTTTCTTTAATGGAAGACTTTTCACTACTGCTATCTTGTTTCTTGTTATTGATCTAGTCAAGTTTTATGTGTCTTCGTGGTTCAATCTTAATAGGCTATATGTGTCCAGAAATTTATTTGTACACCAAAATCAAATCAAAATGGAGTAAAGATTTAAATGTTAGACTTGCAGGTATGAAACAACTAGATGAACACATTGGAAAACTTCTCCAGGACATTAGTGGTCAGAGCAAAGAATCCTTGAGTAAGACCTCAAAGGTAGAAGCCAAAGCAAAAATGGACAAATGGGATTATATCAAGCTAAAATCATCTGCACAGCGAAGTGCAGAGGCAATCTACAGAATGAAATAAATTATTTTCAAATTATTAATTGGTAAGGGATTAACAACAAGAACACACAAGGAACTCAAACAACTCAACAGCACAAAAAAATTAATTATCCAGTTAGGAAATGGGCAAAAGATCTGAATAGATATTTCTCAAAAGAAGACATATAAATTGCCACCAGGTACATGAAAAAATGCTCGACATCACTAATCATCAGGGAAATGCAAATCAAAACTACAAAGAGATATCCTCTTGTCCCAGTTAGAATGTGACTGTTATTAAAAAGACAGAAAAGTAATAGATGCTGGTGAGGATGCAGAGAAATAGTAATTGTTATACACTGTTGGTGGGAATACAAATTAATACTGCCACTATGGAAAGCAGTATGAAGATTTCTCAAAAAACAAACAAACAAACAAACAAAAAAACCTAAACTAAAAGTAGAACTACCATATGATCTAGTAATCTATTACTGGATATATATCCAAAGGAAAATTAATCAATATATTAAAGGGATACCTACACTCCTATGTTTATTGCAGCTTATTCACAATAGTGAAGATCTAGAATCAACTTATATGTACATCAATAGATGAACGAATTTAAAAAGTGGTACTTATACACAATGGAATATTATTCAGCCATAAGAAAGAATGAAATCTTGTCATTTGCAACAACATAATGAAACTGGAGAACATTATGTCAAATGAAGTAAGCCAGGTACAGAAAGCAAATATCATATGTTCTCACACATATGTGAAAGCTAAAAAATTGATCTCATGGAGATGGAGAGTGCAGTGATGGTTACCAGAGATTGGGAAAGGTGGTAGGGCGGGGGAAATAAAGAAAGGTTGGTTAATAGGTACACAAATACAGTTAGAATAAATAAGATCTAGTGTTTGGTGGCACAATAGGGCAACTATAGTTAACAATAATTTATATATATATATATATATATTTTGTATATTTTAAAAGAACTTGAGAAGTGGGCTTAGAGTGTTCTTAGATTGTGTTAGATTGTAATACAAAGAAATAATAAATGTTTAAGGTGATGAATATCCCAATTACCCTGATTTGATCATTGAACATTGTGTACTTGTATCAATATATCACATGTACTGCATAAATATGTACAACTATTATGTATCCATGAAAGTTAAAAAGTTGGTCATTCAGGACTACTCAGAAAAAAAATAAAAATTGGAAAAGTTACATCCTCAAGATTCATGGATGTTTCATTGTTTATTTCTTAGAGTGTCTTTGAACATATCCTTAAATTTTTCTAAGCTCCAATAAAGGACTGTAGAGTTGCACCCTTGACGTTGTTTTTACCATGAGGCCATTTCTTGCTTTGAGAAATTTTCGCTGGCTAGAAAGACAATCCTGGGCCTTCTGTAATTCCAGTTTAAACTCCTTTCTCTCTCTCTTTATCATTTGCTGCTTTAAAAGAAAGTTGTTACTTTCATCATTCTGCCTAGAAATCTCCTTAGTAAAAATAGTAGGTGGGTATATCCTATTTTCCATGTTCTCATAGGTAGATAACTGGTGCCCAACTTTCTTCCATTATGTAACAGAGGGCACTTCTTCTACTGTTCTGATAATGATGTCTTTCATTCTTCACTAATAGTCTTCTCAAGACTCTTCTATCTTCTGCCTGGCTTCCAGTCTCAAAGCAATGCTAATTTGTTTCAGTTTTTTGTTGCAGCGGGACGTCATTTTGAGACATAAATTCTGTTTTGGTTATGTATTTCGGGGAAAAAAATTACTTGAAATATTAGTGGCTTGTAACACCCAGTTTACTTTGCTCACAGCTTTGTAGGTCAGGAACTTGGGAAGAATTTGATTGAGAGATTTCTCGCTGATTTATATGTGGTCATTTGGAGCATCTGGGCTAGAAGATGAACTTCCAAGATAAGCCCTTCACTCATATGTCTGGTGTTTCAATTTTCCTCATCTTTTCGTTTGTGGTTTCTCATCCTCCAAGGCCTTGCCACACGTCTTGGGCTTTTTACAACATGGTGTTCTCAGGTAGTACCACTTATTACATGGTACATGGCTTCCAAAAGGAAAGAAGCACAAGCTCCCAGGTCCATGTTCAGAACTGGCTCATCATCATCTGCTGCATTCTATCAGTCAAATAAGTCACAGAGTTCATCATTCTGGTGGACAATGAAGTGGAGAAATAGGCAACCTTTTTTTTTTTAAATGTGAGAATGCCAAGGTGTCATTGCAGAAGACTTGTTAACTTAGGAGATAGAGTTGTGAGCATCTTTGAAAAGTACAGTCTGCCACTCTCTCTTTGATGTTCTGGCCAAACCTGTCACTCCACAGTGCCTCATAACTGAATTCTACCACCCATCAAAGCTGTTCAATGCCTTGCCAAAAGGTTGATGATATCTTATTCCATTCAACCTAAAATTAGCTTCTAATAAAAAGAGACACTTTATTATACTGAGAACCTTATTTTTAAGAAAAAATTTAGATGCCAAAAGCAGGCTTAATGCTCTATCAAAAACGTTTTCCTCTGTATTTTCTCTCAAATGTAATAAAATATTAGAAGGACACAAGAATTATCAGATTAAAGGAGATGAGTTCAAGTTTTTTCTTGACCTAAAATATATACGGTGTTATCCTAAGATGTAAAACAATATTTACAAGCTTCTATACAAAAAGAGAGATCCAAAAGTTTTTTTATGCAGTTTAGCCATCTGCATTTACTTCTGACAAAACTTTAACAATCAGAAGATTGCCAAGTAATCTGTGAAATGCATAGTATTCAGCATATATCTACATATATTATTGTAACTTCACATCGTGATTTTTAATTTTTCTCAACTTGTAACTTTAAGAATAATTTCTTTAGACAATGGTATAAACTTACCATAGAAACAACATACAATTTTGGGTTTAAAGAGGATGTTACTATGAAATGGCCACAAATAAGTTAACACTTCCTTCTGTTTGAATGCTAATATTTTGATAACATTTTATATCAACAAAATAATGAAAGAAAATATGTTTCAAGCTTTTGTCTTTTAATCCTGTTGATCAGGATGTATTCATAGTTCTTCCAATGTCTAAATAGCATGAACTGTTTTATTTATTTATACTAGATACTTCTATAACCTAATATTATTTGGGGCCATTTTCTTCTGAAAACTGCATTGTTTCATATTATTAAAAGGAAATTAGAATGTGTAAGAAGTACTGAATGGAATTTTTTCCACCGTGGCATCCATTAATAGGAAAAGGGAAGACTATTTTATATATAGTTATGCTAGACTGATATGCATACCATCTAAAAGCAAGCCTAATTTTACCCTGGTCTGGTGAAACACCACGCTATGGTAATTCTTGGTAGTGGAACCTCATACAGGATTCAGTAGCTTGTGGGACCCACTACCAATATGGGAATATGACATCAGAGAGTGTATGTTTAGCATAAATGGAGGACACCTGGGATTTGGAAGGCACGGTGTTAGAAATTCTATTATTGACCTCACTGAGTTAGGATTATTATTTTTCTAGGCCTCCTTTCTCTTCCTTCTCTTTTTCCTCCTCCTCCTCCTTCTTTTAACATTGCTTGAAGGTTTTAAAAGTTTTTAATAATTTCTTTATTAACAATTGTATTAAAGAATATTTACATACAATAAATAGCATCTATTTAAAGTAAAAATCTGATGAGTTTTGACATGTGACATGTATCCAAAAAACCATGACCACAAAAAAAATAATGAACATCGCTCCACTCCAAAAAGTTTTTTCAGGTATCTTTGTAATCCCTTCAAAATCCCACGTAACCTCCCATCTTCAGGCAACCACTTATCGGTTGTCACTATAGATAAATTCACATTTTCTAGCATTTCATAAAAATGGAAACATATAGGATGCACTCATTTTTGTCTGGCTTCTATCACTCAACATAACTATTTGGATTTTCATCCATAAGATTGAATATATCAATAATTCACTCCTGTTTATTATTATGTAATATTTCATTGATGGATATAACATAATTTTTTAATCCATTTTCTCGTTTAAGGATATTTGAGTTGTCCAGGTTTTTGCTATTACAAACAAAGCACTCTGTATAATTGAATACAATTATTTGTATGAATGTAAGCCTTCCTTTCCTTTGAGTGGAAAGATGGAATAGATGGGTCATATGGTCAGAGTGTGTTTAACTTTTCAAGAAAGTATCAAATTGTCTTTCAAAGTGCTTGCACCATTTCACATTCCCAACAGTAGTGTGTTAGTTCTAGGCCCTCCACATTCTCATCAACACTTACATAATCAGACTTTCAAATTTTAGACATTGTAATATGTGTGTAGTAGTAGTAGCTTATTTTGGTTTTCCCCAGTGACTAATGATGTTGAGTGTCTATTGTATGCATATTTGCCATCCATACAACTTTTTTGAAGAAGTATTTGTTCAAAACTTTGGCCTATTTAATATATTGAGACTGTTCTTTTTAAAAATAATTTTCATTGTAAATAAAAAAATTATTTTTATAAATAAAAAGTAAAAGTGATGTCTATTATTTTTATTGTGGTGATGGTTTTGTGGATATATGTCACATATCAAACTCATCAAGTTTTTACTTTAAATAGGTGCAATTTATTATATGTAAGTATTATTTAATACAGCTGTTTTTAAAGAAGTTATTAAAACTTTTAAAACCTTCAAGCAATGTTAATTTTTCTTTTATAAATAAAAATGATTTGTATTTATAATTGATACACAATTGTACATATTTATGGAGTATAAGGGGATGTTCAATACATGTATACAATGTGTAATAATAAAATCAGAGTAATTTCCATATCCATTACATAAAAATGTTATTTCTTTGTGGTGATAACGTTGACAATTTTATCTTCTAATTATCTTGAAATATACACCACATTGTTAACAAATATAATGTATTTGCTGTGAAATAGAACACCAGAACTTATTCTTCCTAACTGTAACTTTGTACCTGTTTATTGGTGACTATTCTTGTTGAGTTTTAAAAGTTCTTTATATATTCTAGATAAAAGTCCTTTATCAGCTACATATTTTGCAAATATTTTCCCCAGTCTTTTTCTCTTAACAGTGTCTTTTGAAGAGAGGTTTTAAATTTTGATGAAGTTCCATTTATAAGCTTTTCTTTTATGTATTATTATTTCTGATGTTATAGCTAAAAAAATTGTTGCTTAACCCAAGGTCAGAAAGATATTCTCTTACGTTTTCTTCTAGATGTTTTATAGTATTCGCTTTACATTTAGGTTGGGAATACATTGTGAGTTAACTTTTTATATGGTAGAAGTTATGTCTCAATTTTTAAATATAGATATACAGTTACTTCAATACCATTTTCTGAAAAGACCATCTTCTCCACTCAATTTTTTTGAACCTTTGTCAAAGCTCAGTCATCCATCTCTATGGGTCAGTATCTTGACTATTCATTCAGTTCTATTGATCTATTTGTCTCTATGCCGAGACAATACATTGTCTTGATAACTTGATAACTGTCTTAGATAATGTTAGTAATCCAACTTTTTTCTTTCTTTGCAAATGTGTTTTGTATATTCAAAGTCATTTGCATTTCCATATGAATTTTTGAATCAGCTTGTAGACTTCTATTTCACATTTATTTTAAAAAACTTAACATTAGTATACTTTATTACCCTCCTCCCAGTCTTGGTGCTATTATCATATATTTCACTTTTAAATACATTATAATCCCCACAGTACATTATTATTAATATATTTGTTTAAAGAGCTATCTTTTAAAGATATTTGGAACAATAGAAATCTTACATATTTTCTCTCATAGTTACAATTTCAGGTGCTCTTTATTACTTTTGAAGAACGATATTTCCATCTGGTGTTATTTTTCTTTTGCCTTCCTTTAATTTTCTTGGACTACAGGTCTATTGGTGATGAATTCTTTCAGCTTTTGTATACCAGAAAATGTCTTTATTTTTTCTTCGTTTTTGAAATGCATTTTCACTGGATATTGAATTGTGGTGGACAGGCCTTTTTCTTTCATTACTTTTAAGCTGGTACTCCTTTCACTTCTCACTTGCGTTGCTTCAATCATCTTTGTTACTATGCCTATGATATCTTTTCTTCTCTGGTTGTTTTTAAGATTTTATCACTGGTTTTAAGTAATTTGATTATGGTTGACTCTGTGTAATTTTCTTTATCTTTCATGTGCTTGCATTTTTGTGGGGGTTAATAGTTTCTCTCAAATTTGGAAAATTGTTAGTCATTATCTCCTCAAATTTTCTTGTCCTCATCTTCCTCTTTTAGATACACATGTGTTAGGCTGTTTGGTGCTGCCCACAGCTTACTGATGCTTCATTCATTTTTTAAAAAATTGTATTTTGTCTTTGTTTCATTTTGGATAGGTCCTATTTGGTGTCGTTAGATAACTCATTATTTTTTCTGCAACGTTTAATCTGCTGTTATTCTGATCTGATGTATTTTTAATTTCAGGTATTAGAGTTTTCACATCTAAAATTTTGATGAATTTGTTTTATTGTCTATGTCGCTACTTAAGTTTTTGGACTACAAAATGTTAAGTAGAGACACAGACAATAGAAATATGGACTACAGTTGCAATAGCTGTTCTAATGTCCTTGTCTGCTATTTCTAACATCTATTTGAATACTGGGTTGTTTTCAATTGATTTCTTTTTTTCTCATTATACATCCTATAATCCTGTTTCTTTGCATTCCTCACATTTTCTGATTGAATGCCAAACATTGTGAACTTTCTTGGTAAGGTTGTGAATATTTTTGTATTCCTGTGAGTATCTTTGAGTTTTGTTCTGGAATACAATTAAGTTATCTGAAAATGATCTATTTTCTTCAGTTCTTGGTTTTAAGTTTTTCCAGAGGGACTAGATCTGTATTTAGTCTAATTTTCCCCTATTACTGAAGCAAAACGCTTCTGACCACTGCAACCGATGCCTCATGAATTATAAGAATATCCAGTTTGATTGATAGGAGTAGGCACTCTTCCCAGTCTTGGATGAGCTCCTAGAACTGTTCTCTCTAATCCTTTTTGGGTATTTCTTTCCCTGGTGTTGGGTAGCTTTCTCATTTTTAGATGTGCTATACTAGGCTGCATAATCAAGAAGCACCAGCCTCCAGGGTTCTCCGTCTGTGCAGCACTCTCTTGTCCAGTACTCTCTTCCACAGTCTCTAGCACCTTGGTCTCCTAAGACCCTCCGCTTTATCTCTCCAAGTCTGAAAGTCAGAGACATTCCTTCAAGTCCCCCTTGCTGAACCACAACCTGGAAACTCTCTGAAGCTGACAGCTAAGGCAATTACAGGGCTAACCTTATTTATTTCCCGTCTCTCGGGGATCATCATTCTTTCTTGCCTAACATTTAGTATCTTGAAGTCCATTGTTTCAAATTTCTTCTTATTTTTAAAATGGTTTTGTTTTAGTATATATATATACACTATATATATACTATATATATATATATATACTATATATATACTATGTTTTAGTATATATATATATGTTTGTCCCCTGTTATTCCATTTTGGCTTGAAATGAAATTTTGGCTTTTTCTCTTAATGTTAGAAAACAACACCCACCTCTAACTAGTCTAGGCAAAGTGTCTTTTATTTGTCTTAGATTAAGAAAGCAAACATAACAAACAAATATATATCAACCTAAAAATTATCCAGTGCTTAAAAGAGAATTTAAAACCATTTTGAACATTTAACAGAGAGACATAAAACGTACCAGAGAGGAATTCCATTCGCAACTCACGTATCTCTCCAAGTCTAGCTTCTTGTAGCTCAGCTGGGTTCTGGTCACCTAGCACTCACTCTGCCCTAGAACTATCCCCAGACACAGTTGAGCAGGAATGTCTTTTTTTCTCCCCACCTTTTCTTCTCTTTCTTCTATCTATATGGTTTGATGTATCTGCCTTTCTAATGGAAATCAATAGAGATTTTCCAGTCTTCTTTCAAATTTTCTCTCCACCAACCTCAGAGGTATGGACTTAAAAGTTCTGCCTTCAAAAAAGGTAAAAATTAAAATGTGGTAAAGTGTTATGTGTATGTCTATGTGTGTTCATGTGTTTGTGAGATAGAGAAAAGCTTGTGAACATATATATTTTAATTTTTCTTTTATATTTGTCATAATCTTCTACCTAGAAAAGTAATAGAGTTAATCCCCCTCATAATTAGACAAATAGCCTTTCTGTCTGGTCCTGGTTTTCTGATTATTAAGATCTCTTCTGGCTTTAAAAATCTGAAGGTTGTTGTGGGTTGTATGACTTCCAATCCTTCCATACGGTTCTAAAGGCATTTATAGAGGCCTGAAGACCTGAAATGACAGGAAATATCTCTGTGTGACATGACAAGAAAGGTGGGACCTTGAAGAGCCATTGCATATTTTCCCCTAGGATCACCCTACCTCAGAGAGCTACACCTGTGTTCAGGGCCACCACAGCCCTCTAGTTTCAAGGTTAGACAAGAGTCTGCAGGAGAAGGTTTAAGTTTACACCTTCTCGACAGTCTGAAATAAATGGCCCTGACCTGGTCCCTACTACTGAACTAACCAGAGATAAAAGTCTGATCAGAATAACCAATCATGTGTAGATATGGGGCTGAGAAAGCTTTGCTTAGAAGAATACCTGAGAAGGCAAACTCTTTTAGGAAGAATTGTCTTCCTAAAAGTTTCCTCACATGATTTCATGTTGTCATAACATCTGTGTCATGTCTTTTCTACAAAAGAGACTCTTCTAACTAAAATAGTAAAACAGGTTAAGTGTGAATTTAAATTCAGGCTAGGAGAGAAAAAAAAATGTTATGCATGAAGATAAAATAGCACTTAAATATTTTAAATTCATGTCTTTAGGCAGAAACAAATTAAATCCCAGTTTCTTGTGACAATTCATGTTTTAATTCAGTAAATATTTATTGAGTGCCTACCAAGTACCAGCACTGTTGTAAATGTTTGCTCATACAGCAGGAAGTAAAACAGATAAAGATCCCGCCCTCAGAGTACTTTTATTTGTAATTGTGATTGCAAAAGTATTATCTTTACTCTTGAAGTATCACAGGGAATGGGAAACTGCCAGATGACTGGAGATGCCAAATTCCTTCTTAATATTCAAAAGAAAATGGCAGCAGCAGAATTCAGAAACTCTGCACCCTGAGTGACAACCCGGGGTGAGGGTTTTGAGGGTTTAGATTTGAGTCCTTAAAACAAGAAAAAAGGAATTACTTAACAAATGCACAATTAGACTAGTCATATTATAACAGTCTTGCTTCATTTTATCATTGAATTATGATACAAGAAAATCAAGAGAATTCTATCTGTAAAGTACCCCTTGATTTCAGCAGGGCATTTCTCAGTATTTCCACATTACTTTGAGGCTACATAAAAAGACTGACGGAACAAACACTCCCTAAGAATCTAGCTTTAATGGATTATTACCAAGTTGCAAGGATATTTAAAATCTTTTAGCTGATATAAATATATCTTCTCCTAATCTCTCAGGGACTCTTGTCATAAAAATAAACCTAATAGTGAAACACAGGCAAAGGTATGTAGCAAGATAAAAATATCTACCTCACTTCGTTTTATGAGGATTAAGAGTTCTGTGCTTGTCACACAATAGGAACTTTATAAATATCACTTTGATCCTCCACTCCTCGGCTCAAAACATAATATTTACTTTTCAGCCTGTTCCTGAATATGTGCTTAGATATCACTATTACTAAAACAAAATATAAGAATATAGGTTGAGTATCCCTTATCTGAAATGCTTGGGACCAAACGTGTTTCAAATTTCATACTTTTTTTTCAAATTTTTAAAATATTTGCATGTATATAATGAAATATCATAGGGATGGAACACACATTTAAATGTAAAATGCATTTATGTTTCATATACAAGTTATACAGTTAGCCTGAAGGTAATTTTATGCAATAATTTGTGTGTGTTTGTCATATGAGATAGGGTATGACATTTTCCACTAGTGGTGTCATGTCAGCACTCAGATAGTTCATAATTTTTTAGTATTTTGGATTTTGGATTTCCTAATTACAGATACTCAACTTGTGCTATAATTTGAACTTTGATAATATCTGGTGTTCTATTAGTTTAAAAATGATGTAGAGGCACTCTTTACATGTTATATCACATGAAATTATTTAAATTTTAAATGTAGCATGTATACTAATTTTAAAACACAGATAACTTATTGACAGTTAATAATAATATTTTTGACATAATAAGAGTTTAAAATATATAAAATAATTCACTTTAAAAAACCTACATTTTCTCATAAGGTGGAAACAGAAAATATTCTTAGTCAGGTTCTCAAAAAAATCTACATCTTTAGTTTCTCTTTTCTGCAAATGTTAACACTTAAATAATATGCTCCTAAAGATAGGTGTTAAAAAAATGTTCTTTGTGGACACAAACAAATGGAAGAACATTCCATGCTCATGGATAGGAAGAATCAATATTGTGAAAATGGCCATACTGCCCAAGGTAATTTATACATTCAATGCCATCCCCATCAAGCTACCAATGACTTTCTTCACAGAATTTGAAAAAACTACTTTAAAGTTCATATGGAACCAAAAAAGAGCCTGCATTGCCAAGACAATCCTAAACCAAAAGAAAAAAGTTGGAGGCATCATGCTACCTAACTTCAAACTATACTACAAGGCTACAGTAACCAAAACAGCATGGTACTGGTACCAAAACAGAGATACAGACCAATGGAACAGAACAGAGCCCTCAGAAATAATACCACACATGTACAGACATTTGATCTTTGACAAACCTGACAAAAACAAGAAATGGTGAAAAGATTCCCTATTTAATAAATGGTGCTTGGAAAATTGACTAGCCATACATAGAAAGCTGAAACTGGATTCCTTCCTTACACCTTATACAAAAATTAATTAAAGATGGATTAAAGATTTAAATGTTAGACCTAAGACCATAAAAACCCTAGGAGAAAACCTAGGCAATACCATTCAGGATATAGGGATGGGCAAGGACTTCACGACTAAAACACCAAAAGCAACGGTAACAAAAGCCAAAATTGGTGAAAAGGGATCTAATTAAACTAAACAGCTTCTGCACAGCAAAAGAAACTACCAACAGAGTGAACAGGCAACCTACAGAATGGGAGAAAATTTTTACAATCTACCCATCGGACAAAGAGCTAATATCCAAAATCTACAAAGAACTTAAACAAATTTACAAGAAAAAAATCAAACAACCCCATCAAAAAGTGGGCAAAGTATATGAACAGACACTTCTCAAAAGAAGACGTTTATGCAGCCAATAGACACATGAAAAAATGCTCACCATCACTCGCAATCAGAGAAAAGCAAATCAAAACCACAGTGAGATACCATCTCACACCAGTTAGAATGGTGATCATTAAGTCAGGAAACAACAAGTACTGGAGAGGATGTGGAGAAATAGGAACAATTTTACACTGCTGGTGGGACTGTAAACTAGTTCAACCATTGTGGAAGACAGTGTGGTGATTCCTCAAGGATCTAGAACTAGAAATACCATTTGACCCAGCCATCACATTACTGGGTATATACCCAAAGGATTATAAATCATGCTCCTATAAAGACACATGAACACGTATGTTTATTGCTGCACTATTCACAATAGCAAAGACTTGGAACCAACCCAGATGTCCATCAACGATAGACTGGATTAAGCAAATGTGGCACATATACACCACAGAATACTATGCAGCCATAAAAAAGGATGAGTTTATATCCTTTGTAGGGACATGGATGAAACTGGAAACCATCATTCTCAGCAAACTATTACAAGGACAGAAAACCGAACACCACATGTTCTCACTCATAGATGGGAAATGAACAATGAGATCACTTGGACACAGGAAGGGGAACATGACACCGGGGCATGGGGGAGGGATAGCATTAGGAGATATACCTAATGTAAATGATGAGTTAATGAGTGCAGCACACCAACATGGCACATGTATACCTATGTAACAAAACTGCACGTTGTGGACATGTACCCTAGAACTTAAAGTATATATTAAAAAAAATGCTCCTTGCATCATTGAAGCCAGAAAAAAATTGACTTTAGGAGAGTGGTTATGTAAATTTTAATACATCTATACAATAAATTATAGAAAACAATAAATAGTAAGAATGTGAACCTATAAATATTGATATGGAGTGATCTCAAGACAACTATGGAAAAGTTTCACCGTCATACAGTGTATTTCAAATAGTGTAAAAAAGCAAACAGCCAAAAGACATATGTACATCTGTATGTGTGTGTGTTTGCACGTGTATACCAGCAATAAAGTAAAGGAAGAGGGGCTAGAAGGTGGTACTTAATCATTTTGTAGTGATTACCTCTGATGGTGTAAGAAGGAATCAGTAGGGTAGAAGTGAATGGGATATTTATATTTTCTTCTCATTTCTTCTACATTGATCACATCTTTTAAAAAAATTTTATTATACTTTAAGTTCTGGGATACATGTGCAGAATGTGCAGCTTTATTACATAGGTATACAGATGCTGTGGTGGTTTGCTGCACCCATCAACCTGTCATCTATATTAGGTGTTTCTCCTAATGCTATCCCTCCCCTAGAATCCACCCCCTGACAGGACTCGGTGTGTGATATTCCCCTCCTTGTGGATCACATCTTTTATAGAGGCCTGGTATGGTGGCTCACACCTGTAATCCCATCAATTTGGGAGGCCGAGGTGAGTCGATTGCTTGAAGTCAGGAGTTCGAGACCAGCCTGGCCAACATGGCGAAACCCCATCTCTACAAAAAATACAAAAATCAGTTGTGCATGGTGGTGGACACCTGTAATCCCAAGAACCCACAAAGTTGAGGCACGAGAATTGCTTGAATTGAGGAGGCACAGCTTGCGTGAGCCGAGATTGCGCCACTGCACTGCAGCCTGGGCAACAGATTGAGACTCCATCTTAAAAACAACAACAACAACAAACTTTTATAGAAAAATGCATGCATGTATTTCTAGTATAAAATAATTTTTAAAAAGCACTGATATTACTTATAGGGATTTAATGTAAAAGAATAACCAATCCTCAGAATTTTTGGTCAAGAGAAGAATCGTTTAAGCCTGGTCTTGCAGAGCGCATGACTACCAGGAGAATAATCAGGGACTCAAATCCAAATTATGAATTCATTGTTTGAAAAGAATAATGAAATAATACTCTCATGATTAAAATTTTCTTCAAAAGTCTAATTTGCCTATACAAAGAAGCAATTTTGCCATTTGCAATTAGTCTTCTTTACACAATACGAGCAAATACAATTACCATAATTTCTTTTCTACTATCATTTCACAAGAAAAGATCTAAACCAACAATATAAAAGTGGAAGATTCATTAATTTTATTTTATATTATCATTTTAATTAATTTGTCTAGATTGATCCTCAAAATAGAGTAAGAGCTCATCTTCTACTTTTAATATTTACAAAGGGAATTCAAGCCCTAATCTTGATTGTAATAGTGGTATTCTCCCTTGTCACCTCCTATTCCTCTTCGTTTTTCTTTCCTCCTTGTCCTTCTGTTCCTTCCTCTCCACTTCCTCCTGCTACTGCTTCTTCTTCTTCAAATGGCACTTCTGTTATTCATTGAATATGAACATTCTACCAAATTGGAATATGTAGAATGGATTTACCTGTCACTCATATTAACCGAATCAGCATCAGTGAAAACATTTTTACACAGTCTTCTCAAGAAAATCTTTAGAGAAACCACCCTCAAGTTCAGTGTCCCCAGCAATACCTCCACCATATATTCCTGCCTTTACCTTTTTTCATTTTTGTCTCATGAAATATCAGCATTTCTGAATGTAAAATAAAGGTTCTGATATGAATCAATTATTTCACTTGAATTTAGCTATGTTCTAGGAAACTAACTGGTCCTTTCTCAGGGCAATGCCTTTGATGTTGCTGGTGTCAAAAATGTCATCTGCTCCTGCTAGAGAGAACTGTATCTTTTGGAATAGGTCATAGCTTTTCTGTCTATCTTAGCAAGTTATATCATCTTTTAAAGAGGCTGTCAGTTTGGTCATAGGTCACTTGAAGCACTTATTTTGTAAATTGTGGATGTTTTATTCTCTCAGAGGTGCCAGAGCACTTTTTTTCTTGTTCCTTTCTAAATTTTGCTATGAATAAAAGAGCTGTCATAAATCACCTTCTTTGACTTTCACTGGGTCAAGACTGTGTCTTTCAACTTTAAGAAACAGTTAACTACCACATAGATTTCTTTATTCTTCCTATTATAAAGAAATAGTCCAATAGAAAAAAAAAAAAACATGCAGCCATCTGTGTGATAAGCACATTCCTGTTACAGTAATTGTGTAGACAATTATTTCCCATATCAATCTACATGGAGAGGGCCTCTTTGTCCCACTTTTTGTGTATAGGTGCAAGACTTCCCCTTTTTTTTTTATCCCATTAATTCCAGGCTCCACCAAAGTTCTTCTCATGCACTCAGAGGGGAGAGAGAGAGAGATCTTCCAGACTTGAACTTGCCAAGTATTCAGCTTTAGTTGAGTTCCATTGTGACCATGTGCATATTTTAAACATTTAAAAAATATTACTTCAGAGAAAACAACTTATGACTTGGCTCTGCATAGATCTCAGCCCCTTGATAAAAATGCAGAAGCAGAGAAGTGCTAAGCATGACTGAGGCTAAATTTTCAACCATCTCATTTGAAATCAGCATTTAAGTGAAATTAGAGAAAATAAAGTGATTAGAGAAAATAGTGATGTCGTCTCCTCCTGCTGGAGAGACCTGTATCTTTCGGAACAGGTCATTTGAAATCAGAGAAAATAAAGTGATGCTTTATTTATCAGCAAATATTTGTTGAGTGTCTACTCTGTTATAGGCAAGGCTTAAAGTGGCAGAAAGAAAGGTGAAAGCAAAAACAGGCAAAAAATGTTGGCCTCATGGAGTATACATTCTGGTGCACACCTATCACGGTGGACTGAGAAGCTACCATGTCAAAACTGCTTGGGGTTTTGTAACGATCCTTCCGGCCTGCATGTCCTTGATGATGTCCAATTATCACTCTAACACTATGCAGAGATGACTATAAATTTTCAGAAGTAGCCATAGACTTGGAAATACTATAATGAATATTGATATAAACATGAAAGCAAAAAATAAAAACACTTTAAAACACTTGGGCCTATAAAGTGTGGTAAGTATATGACAAAATAAAGACCTGTTAGAATTTTTCTACAACATTAAATTTTCTGTTTTTCTTGAAGAGCAACCAGAAAAGAAGTGGTATAGAAGGCAATGACCCAAAGTTCAGACTCAGAATTTCTTTAAAAATGTCAAAACTCTGAAATATTACATGCTAATGTTGTCAGAGTTCTACGAAATATGGCTACCCCCATTTCCTGGACAAACCATCTAAGAAAGCTTGGGCTTTCTCCTGAGCTAAGTTTTTAGCATAGGCTAATCCTATGATGGAAATGGTGATGTTTTGGAAATATACATACAATTTGGCACAGACTATATTCTGAAAGTGTAACTTCTGCCATAAAGAAAAGATTTTTAAAAGTTAGCAAGCAGTGTTTGGTTTCCTGTTCGGCGGGTGGGGGGCTGGGGGAGGGATAGCATTAGGAGAAATACCTAATGTAGATGACGGCTTGATGGGTGCAGCAAACCACCATGGCACGTGTCCACCAATGTAACAAACCTACACATTCTGCACATGTACCCCAGAACTTAAGGTATAATAAAAAAAAGTTAGCAAGCATTTTTGGGGATGCTGTAGTAAAGGTAGTCACCTAAATTTGTCCTAGTTAATGGAATATGACCTGAGCAGCACAGTCTTAGAGAATGGGTTTATAAAATAAACTGTAATTTAACAATTGTGGTTGAATGGTTTATCAGTTTAAAAAAGACTTATGAGCATATCAGAAAGAGAAGAATTTTCCAGAAAAAAAAAAAAAGCCCTAAACACTTATCAGAAGACTAATTAAGAAAAAAGAAAAAAGTAATAAGATACCTCTATTCTTACTGAGGCTAGACATTTTGGTCCAGAGTTCATTGGCCAACATCAGATAATTTGTTTCTGGTTGATTTCTAACAGATTTGAAAGGGTCTAGGTAAAGTCCTATTCTGTGCTCAAGTTTTCCCTGATTGCAGGATCCTAGCCTCCACTTTTAACCACTGACACCATTAAAGGACAGAGAGAAGGAATTGCTCATGTCTAGTGGCCAGTGGATCCATGCTAAGGTTATTTGACAAGTAGCAACTCAGGATGTGCCAGACAAGGCTACTATTATTCATTGCAGGTAAAGTGTCTGCTGGACACGTCAAAGGCTTTGGAGAAACCGTATGAAAGCTGGTTTCTTTTTTGCAGGGTTCCTGAGAACTCGCTGCCAAAGCAAAGGAATTCCAGTATCCTAAAAGTGAATCTGTTTCTTAGTGTGCCATTTATGTGTTGGCCAAAGGCCAAGATAGGATAACACTGTTGCAGAACATTAGCCTATAATCAAGAATCATCAGCCTCACAAAGAAGGTCAATATCATGAAAAAGACATTAAAAATTCCATGGAATGCCCCATGAAGCAGATTTAATACGCTAAGCACCTCATAAAACAGACTTAATAGACCAAATATTGAACAAAAAGGAGAAATAACCTTAGGTAAAACAGATATATAAAAATCATAAAGAATATTATGTACAATTACATGTCAATAAACTTGAAAATGTGAGTAAATTTGAGGCAAGTAATGAAACGTCCAAGTTGGTTCAAAAGGAAGTAAGAAATTTGAAAAGATTGATAACCGATAAAGAAATTTGAGTGTAATAAAAAGGCATTCTCTTCAAATAGTTCTAGGCCTAGAGGGTATTACAGGTAAATACTATCAAAATGTCAAGTAACTGATTTTATTTCTCTTTCCAAACATAGTTCTGCAAATTAAATCAATATATTAAATTAGGCAAAGTGTCTGATTCATTTAACTATGTAAGTATTACCTTAATCCTTAAACTAGGAAAATAAAATTATATGTAAATTTTAAATAAACATAGGTATAAAACTTTTAATTAACATTAGCTGATCAAAAAGTGCAGGGTACTAACAAAACAAGTAATCGTGTTTGAGTAAATTTTACCTTGAAAGTGTAAGGCCAGTTAAATAAAAGAATATCACTCAGTATTTTCCACCACATTAGTGGGGGAAAAAAATCACATACTTTTTCATACATGCAGAAAAGTCATTTGAAAAGCTTCAACACTTATTTAGGATAAAAGCTCACACGAACCAAGAATAGACAGGAAATTCCTTAACCTGATAAAAATTGTCTCCCAAAAACCTAAAGCAAAGGTATGAGGAACTTTAGAAATATCATCTTTAAAGTTTGGAAGAGGGCAACAATTATTGGTGTTGCCTGTATTGTACAATATATTATAAAATGTAATATAATATATTACAATATATTATAAAAAACAGTAATATAATAAGCTGTATGGATAGAAAAGACAACATTATTATCATTATTGCCAGATCATTTGGTAATTTATCTAAAAAAACCAGAAAGGATAAACACAAAAGCTTTTAAAACCAATAATAGACTTCAGCAAGATTTTTGGATTGATAAAAGTAGCCCCAAATCGGCAGTACCTCCCCATACCAGCAACAACCATAGATGATGTAACAGACAAAGTGCAATAAATATTTGCGAATTAAGGACAAAATATAACAGCTGGATAAATGGAGAATCACATTATGTTCATAAATTGGCCAACAACACCATGAAGAAGTGAATTTTCTCTAGAAATATGGAAGGATTTTTAAAACAAGCCATGAACACATAAACAGCAACAAAAAAATTGGATTTATTTTATAATAACAAAGCAGTTCTTTCAAAATAAAAATTTTAAATTAACAACTAGAAAATGTTACTAATATAAATAATACAAAGAATCAATATCAATAAAATGTAGAATTTCCAATAAATTTTTTAAAAGTAAGCCAAAAATATGGTGAAATGATATGAAAAAGCAATCACAGAAGACAATATTAGAATGACAATAAGCGTATGAAAAGTTTTTAAAATTAAAACTAATTTTAAATAATTTATCTAAGATACTTAGCAATATCAATTTAAATTTAATATTAAATTAGACATCTTAATTTTAAAAAGCCAAGGGCATATCTTTTCTCACCTATCAGATTAGCAAAAATAATAAAATCTGATGCTATTATGTGTTGGCAAGACTATTAGGCGCTGATTCTCAAACATTTCTGCACATGGGAATCACCTAGAGATCTTTTTTTTTTTTTTTTTTTTTGAGATGGAGTCTCGCTCTGTCGCCCAGGCTGGAGTGCAGTGGCGGGATCTCAGCTCACTGCAAGCTCCGCCTCCCGGGTTTACGCCATTCTCCTGCCTCAGCCTCCCCGAGTAGCTGGAACTACAGGCGCCCGCCACCACGCCCGGCTAGCGTTTTGTATTTTTTTTAGTAGAGACGGGGTTTCACCATGTTAGCCAAGATGGTCTCGATCTCCTGACCTCGTGATCCTCCCGTCTTGGCCTCCCAAAGTGCTGGGATTACAGGCTTGAGCCACCGCGCCCGGCCACCTGCAGATCTTTAACATATCCTAATGTCTGGCTCCCCAGCATTCTGATTTACTTGGTATGGACTTTCAAAACTGTGCCTATGATTTAGGCTTGATCAGAGAATTACCATGATATGCTATGTAATTTCTAATTTTCAAAGGGATGTTAGATAGAATATTAAATTGTGAATCCTATGGGAACACTGGTACTAATAAATGGAAGTTGCATTAAAAAATTGGAAAAATTTTTAGCAATAGTGTCCAAAGAAAGAAGGACTTTCTTTACTTGGTTGAAAGCTAATATCACTGGAAGTGTTCAAGAAGATGTTGCATAGTAACTTGGTAGGGTTTGCAGAGCAAAATTCAGGTTGTTAGACTGGTAGTTAAAACAGACGACCTTAAAATTATACTTATAAATGTGATACTTGAAACGCTGGTTACAGTCCAAGCTGAATCTCCCTTTCACCTCTCTCCCCGCTTCCTTTTGTTTTCAAGAATTCCTGACTCAGCCTCTGTCTTGGGGGACAAATAAGGCATAACCCAGAAAGTGGCTGTGTATTCTCAACTCTTGTTTCTATATGATTGCCATTGTCAATAATTACGGAGTGAGATGGAAAATAGAAATATCACACCGATCAGAGTATGCTTAATAAAATACTTCCGATCTTGGAAAAGAGTGGGGATTTTTCTCTATCTTTGTGGATGACACTACTGTCAGTCCATTTGGGTCGGTATAAAAGAAGACTATAAGATGGCTTATAAAAAACAAAAATTTATTTCCCACAGTTCCAAAGCCTGAATAGTCCAAGATCAAATGGCCAGATTGAGTGTCTGGAGAGGACTCTCTGCTGCATAGATGACGCCTTCCATGTGTCCTCACAGAGCTGAAGGGTCAAATAAGCTCCCTCGGGCCTCTTTTATGAAGGTATTAATCCCATTCATGAGAGTGGAGCCCTCATGACTATACATCTCCCCAAGGCCCATCTCCTAATACAACTGCATTGGGGATTAGGTTTCAACATATGAATTTTGGGGAAACACAAACATTCAGTCTATGGCAACTGGGCTCCTGCTTCAGAGATCACGCCTCTTCCTGAAGGTGATTATTTGGCTCTTTAGAACCTTTGGAATACTGGAGCACAGTCTTGTACAGTACCCGAAGTTTGACAATGTGTACATAAAAAAAGGCATAAATTTATGACACTTAAGTTTTTTACTAAGAACAAAGATAACTAAACCCTCTGATACTATACACTGGAACTCTTACTTGGAGTCTGGCACAAATGGAATTTTCAAAGCAAATAATCATATAACACCATTCAAACAACTTCTCTGTATTATAACTACTCACATACATACATTCATATATGTGTGTCTATATTATATATAATAATAACTTTTGTATTAAGAACATGGACAATTACCTATAACATTTAGTTTTTAAAAATAGGCTAAATTCTATCCACATGTAAGCATGTATATTAACATATCCTGCACATATAAATTTCATGTACATAATTTACTCTAGTACGTTATAAAAGCAATTATTGACAGGAAAAATAGGATATCTGTGACCATCAGAGGAAAACTCCTCAAGCTCTTGAAATAGGTTACTAAGCAGTAGAATAGATGGCATAGCTGATTTGTTACTTTTGACTATTGTCTTGACTATCTCATCTATGCGCTCAGTCCTAACATCTAGTTTTCCTAAGTTCTTATTGTCTTTATTTTTTAAAAAAATTAGTCGCGTGTTCTTGGCTAGGTGGGTACGAGGAGAAGAAGGACTAATTTAAGAATTATCATTCATTGTGAATTATGATGTGCTAGGCATTGTGCAAAATACCCACATGAATTTTATTACTGAAGCCACAGAACACATCCATCAGATGTTCCAATTACATTTCTTTTACAGAAGAGGAAATTGAAACTATACAGTGATTAAATAATTTGCCCAAGATTACATACTGTGAGACAGAACTGTGATTTGAACTCAGAGCATCTGACTTTGCCATGGGTGTATGAGTGTATAGAAGTTTGTTAAACCCTGGTAGGAGAGAAATTTTTTACAAGTTCATATTGCATATAAAGAGAGCTAGGACTAGGTATCTGTCAAAACAAATCAGTTTTATGTGAAAATTCTTTATAAAGAAGTTTTTTATTTAATACCATAAAATAATCAGCAGTGACAAAAATGTGAAATCAAATATTGAAAGACATCATAAATTTAAAATACTTCAATTTAGAATTTGTAGCTAATTATATTTAGTCTACATAAAATTGACCTGTGCACATTTTTAAGACAGGAGCATTGTGTGTAAAATAACCGTAGGTGATATCTTTAAAACTTGAAGAAGAAACTCTCCTGTGTGTTGTGACATTACTTATTTACTATCAAATGATACTGCTAAATCCAAACGAATTTTGATAAATTTATACCTGACCTCCTTATAGAAATATATCATAACTAGTTTAAATGATGTTAAGATTTTAAAGTAATTAAATGCAATTCATTAAAATATTTAATAGTAGATATTCCTTAATATTAAGTAATATTTCCATCCAGTAATTTCAGATTAATGAGGATTTATTATATCTATTTGAATCAGTGCCTATAATTTTTACTACTTTTGAAGAAATACTGGTGTTAGTTAAGATGTTTCAATCATAGGGTAAAATAAATGTTCATTTTCCTTTTAATATCATTCAATTTTATTAGCAGAAAGTAATGTTACAGTATTTCTTTATTTTCAGTTTTATATTCAAATTGGTTGTAGGTCCAAGTATTTGTCCAAGTGCCTAGTATTTGTAAACTCTATATTATACAGAAGTTTCAAAATTTGGAGCATACTGTTCTCCCACCATCTGGCGGATTCTGTTTTATAGAAAAGTAATAACTTGCTTGAACAAAATTACTAATGCCATTTCCAATGATGTTCTTGTTATGTTATAACCCTGACACCAAAAGCAATAGTTAGGGCTAAAGCGCAGCATAGGTGCTTGTTCTCAGCCTGATCAAAGAAGCTTAATTATGACCTCCAGATAAAGGTACTGCCATTAAGCCATTGAATTATCACAGATAAGGCTGAGTCTTCGTTACTGTCTGATGATAAATCACAGCTAACAACAGCAAAGAAGTTAGAGCTCACACAGCTAATCCTTCGGAGATTTTAAATGGGCTGGTTCTCCTACTGTTTTGCATCTATTTATATTGCACTCAGAGCCCCCAAATGGTCTCTGCTTATCTCCAGCTTTAGATAATTTATGCTTTTTGGTGTGTCACCTCACCGCTGAAGCTGTTCTCAGGAATGAGGAGGTTTAGGAAATCGGATCCACTGAAATGCTAATCCTCCTGCCAATTACTACACAAAAACAAGTTTTCTTCACTGATTTGCTTTTGTTTATTTGATACTGCAAATGTGGATTTTATGATTACAGTTTAGGACAATTGTTTAGCTCCAAAACAAAATAAGCATTTAATTTGACTAGCTTTCTCTCTTCACAAGAGTGGTTGGGCAATTTAAACTGATTCAAATGGCCAGATGGTTTCCTCTCTGTTTGTCACTGACTAAATAGATGTGTAAATATTTTTATTTTCATAGAGGGCTGGTCTTGAGAAGAGAATTTGTTGAAGGCCCCCTCGATGGTGGGCTCCTGCTCCAAGATGCACTCATCCTAATTTAGATTCTTCGATATAAAGGATATTCTATGTGAAACTTTCACATGGAAATATGATGCCTGTCTTGGAAAGTCATTAAGATAATTTTTTTCATCCTTTAGTGCTGTCCAAGTTTTATGAAATCTTATCTCTGAGACTTTTATGAGGTTGTTTGACTAGTAGTTAAATGTATTACTTTTCGGTGATATCAAACATTCCTAAGTGAGTAACTATCAAGCTCATAAAATTCTCCTGTGCTTATTAGCATAGTATAATGAAAATTTGAAATGCAAGGTTGGACTGTACTTTTAAACAGGCAAATTAAACTCATACCTAGCTGTGTTTTCCAGTTTATTTTTTCTCAATAAGATCTCTAAGTTTCCAAGATTTGGAAAGCATGAGGTCACCTAATTGTCACGATTGATCACCAATTATTCAAGTCTTCTTGTGTTGACTATTGATGCCAGTTATTGAGATAGTAATCTTCAAAGTGATAAAGGAAGTTACAAAATTAATTCAACCTCGAGATTCCATTACACTTAATGTCAGCTAATAGAACATTTGATATTTTTTAATCCTAGTTAAAGGCTTTCTTGCTAAGCTACTGCTGATGGCAGAAATGATGGAAAAGAAAAATATCTAACATTATAACTTCTGCAATTCTTTTTTTCTCAGTATATTTCAGTGTAAAGCATTTATGTAGGTGGCTTCCCAGATGGCTCCTTGATTCTTCTATAGAAATGTAAGATAGGTGTCTGTATTTTAACTTCAAAATGAAATGCTCAAAAGACTTCTTTCGACATATGTGAAAGTTTCTTCTCTTCAAAGACTGCTTTCTGTATTTTAAACGTGTATTTAGAAAACCTTCTTAACTTTTTTTCCTGAGGCAACATAATTAAAAATATATATTGATTACTAGATACATGCCATTCCAAGAGCTACTTAAAACTGAATATCAGGTGAGATTTAATATATTAGCAGATATTGTGAAGCTAAATATCAAATCACTAACCACCTGATATACTTCATTGTTTGTTTTATATTTATCAGTAGGCACATTCCTTTTGAAAGAGCAAGTTCTGTTTTTATTTTTTTATTTTGTTTTATTTTTATTATTTTCTTTAACAGCATGTTTAGATATCAATTTCAAATTTCTCAGGTGCTAACAGACTCCTACTATTAAATTTTACCTGGTTTTACTGTATCCAGGCCTAAGGTAATATAACTCATTACTCTTAATGTAAATACACAGAAATAATTAAGCAGCGTTCTCAGATGTTTTGCTTCTCCATACCTGGAATGAAACTTTCAAAGAGATGGAAGGGCAGAGCACTCATCATTTTATGACGCAAGTAATTGTGGTGTCTAAAGAAAGTCAGTATTTGACTTTGGAAATAAAAATATCTACCACCTTATTTGGCTTTCATGTGCAAGGGTTTGAAATTAACTGACATTAGGGCATTAAGGAGTGTATGCATATGTTTATTCATCTCAATTCAATTATCTCTAACATTGAAAACACTTTTAGTAATTTTATGTATCACAGCTCTTAACCAACTGCTCTATGCCAGAGTCCTAGTGGATATCATTCCCTTCATTGAGCATAAAACCAAAAAAAAAACCAAACAAACAAAATATGAAATAAACAAATGAAAACAGAGTAATCTGCCTTCTTGCTGATAACAATGATTATTTTTTACAAGAATGGGAAAGAAACTTAATAAAATAAATTCAGCTTAAAGGAGTTAACAGAATCCCAAGTTGTGCAATTTGGGAGATTATTCTTAGTTTTTTTGTTTGTTTGTAAAGGATTGCTTTCTTGTACTACCTTTGCTCTCAGTCACCATCTTCTCTCTCTTCATCTTTCATCTAAAGCTGTTTTATTTTCCCCTCTCTGATACCTTTTCTTCTGCCCTTGTATTTCCCAGAGATGTGGGTTTTCAAACTGCCTTGTTTTGTTAACATTTCACATATAGACCTCATGGTACAGATGCCTCAAAGTGCTTTAGATATGAAATTTGTTCCTTATGCAATAGTAAAGTCTTAAGTATATAAAGTAAAATGTGATCTTAATATGAGAAAAGCTAAGCATTCAAGGTTTAAAAATTATTTTTCTGCAAGGATGTGCTGCCGTTATTGTCCAACCTAGCAAAGTTATTAAACTATTCTTAGACAAATTTCCGTCAGCTGAAAGAGTAAGAGAAAGGGAGGAAGAGAAGAAGAGAAGAGGAAAGGAGAAGAGAGGCTAGTCTGTAAAGGAAAAGCATGGAATTTGAATATTCTATTTCACATGACCTAGATGAATAAGTCAGACAGTTATTTACCATTAAATAATACACATAATGACCTACATGGAAATTTTTCTCTACTTCAAGTTTGGATCCCTTAAGATCAATGAAAAGATTATTGGAAACTCTTTATTGATCTCTCACATTTCCAAATTCTCAACACATTTACTGTTCAAACTATATAATTGAGGATTGGCTATATATTATTTACATTATCACTCTTTAATTGTTTCATATATGTGAATTTTTTTCTTCCCAAATAGCTTCTAACTTCCTTGAACATGGGAATGCATCTTATTTTTCAAATATATTCATTGCACTGAGAATAGCTGTTGGTCCACAGACCTAGGCTATCAATATATATTTAGGGATTTATTAAGATAGAGAGATCATAGGTGAAGATCAGTCTAGAGCTGCTCAAAGGTGCTGTGCACAAGATACTCTGAGAGGTTGTGCTCAAGAATGATGTGTGTTTGTAAGAGGAATCTGACAGAGATAACAATAAGAAGCATAAGCTTATTTATTTGATAGGCCAAGTGAGTCCATAGCCAGGCAATTTGACAAGTCACTGTCGAACTGTTTAGTGCACATAACTCTTTGGGTTATCTGCTCGATTTAAAGCGACTACCACAGGCACTAGAGATAATATTACAGAATTTAGATTGGACACTTATTTATTATTTCTTCATAGGTACTTTTAGCAGCTTAAGATACTGTTGTCTACATCATGCAAAAAATATGTACCTATTTGGGTAGAGAGACCTTTAAAACGATATTTAGACCAAGAAAAATGGGGGTAGAATTTTTGACATTAGCCACAGAAAATGAGGATTTTTGTCATAAGTGTTTGTACCCAGTTCTTAGAGTTGCAATAATCATAAAGTCAAACAAAGCCAAATGACCACATGTTGTGGTTTCAGTTAAGCAAATAACTCAGGAAAGCATGGAAATCACCAGATATCTATGTAAACTTGTGGTTTGTTTCCTGGTTTATGCATGTGTACTCATGTGAGCTATTGACCCTGTTTTATAAAAGCCTGCTGGGAAAAAACACAATTGGCTTTGGGTATTTTATTAGATTTTTTCAGAGGAAAAAAGTCCAAACCTCGTATAAACTTTGCTGATCTTTAAATCTGTGAAAAATATTAGAATACCCTAGAGCAAAATTGAAAGCCTTTGTGTTTGTGTGTGTGTGTGTGTGTTGTCCTATTTTTTAATAGGGAAATCACAAAAGCAAAGACATTTCTTTGTATTTCAAATGAATGTTTGGTATGGAGACAGGGGTATTTCTCTGGAGATTCTATTTCTCTTTCCCAATCTCTCTCACATTTATGTGCAGGAGATTCCAAGTTAAAGAGCAACCTTGAGTAAAGGAAAGGACAAAAGAAGATACCAAAACTCAAGACACAACCTGAGAGAAATGGAGACAGGAAGATGCAGCTACTTTGATTGAAGGTTGTAGCTGAAAGGGACTTTAGAAATCTGATACTCTCATTCTGCAATGAAAGAAAGGGAGGCCCAGAACCTTTAAGTAACTTAAACACACTCACACAAGTAATTAATGGCCAATGTGGAACTGGATCTCCTTTTCCTAGTTCCTACTTCTAAGTCATTTCCCCTAAATCAAAATGTCTTTCTTGTAAGTGACGTGTAAGGGAGTAGAGAAGTCATACAGTTTAAAATATCTTCTAGGCTTTTAAACTGCTCACGCACACCTGAGCTTTGCCTATTCTTGTCACTACTTAAGGCAAATCCCCAGCCCACTGTTCAAGTCCTATAATTCGCTATAACTTAAATTTGAACCACAGGCTACACAGCTAAATATAGAATATTGGTAACTGATTGAGTGGCTATAGATTGCCTGGGAAAGTAAAACTAACTCCTAGTCACCTCTAATGAAATAAGAAACAGACTGTTGCGTGTTGTGTAAATCGCTCTGTAGTGGGCCCTGTGTTGTTCATGATTTGTGAGCAGGTATTTAGTCCTGTTTTTTGAGCGAGCCCAGGGAAGGTGATGTCAGGAGGACAGCGTGGTGTTGGCAGTGAGGGCCTGCCTGAGATCAAGTTGAATGAACTTGTTCTTCCTGCTTTTGTGTTCCAAAAGTTTGTGGCGGTGCACTGAAAAGATGAAATTCCTTGAGATAGAGAGCAAAGAGAACATGTAAAAACAAACAAACAAACCTGACAAGGTTGTGTAATAGTTTGGAAAAAAGCACATAGTAAAATCTTTTTTACTGTGTAAAAAACAGCATACCTGGTCCATTTTGGAGGAGATGGGATGTTGTAATGAGCACTTGTCCCTTACTGAACTGAGTGAAGAATAGCTAACCGAGTCACCATATTTTATATATTATTTTATATATGCAGTATCTTAGGAGCATATTCTCAAAGACAACGGGAAGTCAAAAGCTTGTAATTACTCATTTTTCATGCCTTTAATGTGTGATATTGCTGCATGCTTCTTTTTTATCTTTATAGCAAATGAAGGAGAATTGCAAAACAGAGCTGCCTCCCCTTGTCTCTGTGAGAACTCAGGCAACAAGAGCATGATTCCTGCTGTGCAGCATTGTTAGCTGTGCCTGCAAGTGCTGGCTAGAATATAACTAAATAAACCTACAGACAGGAAAAAGAAACACCATTGCACTTAACATGTTGTTTTACTTTGGTTTTAAGTTTGCAAATGATTTTTATTTAATCGTCAATAGGGAGGAAACCTAAACAGATCTCAAAGGAAAAAGCACTATTAAAAAAAGGTTCACTTTTACTTTCTGCCAAACAGACTGATACAAATTAAATATGGTAGTTACATGGAACCAATAGGAAAGCACTCACTCACTCGTTCACTCAGTTATTCATTTGTCTACTGTCTATTTGATGGTCTACACATTAGATCTTATTATAAAGTTATCCTATGAGTTTAACACCAGTATTAAGAGACATGTAAAATAAGTTCATAGGTTTTATGTCTTTTGCCAAAAAGACATGTAAAGTAATGGGACATAGACTATTATTTCTATCAAGAGCACATTTTCCTCTACTACTCTAAGACAAATCCCCAATCTTTCATGATGCATTATTGAAAAATGGCAAGTTGGGAGAAAGGCGACATTCAATAAACACCTGTAATGCAGTCTTACTCCTTTTTTGTTATTTGGCTGCTGACAGCTTTCAACATCCGCTCCTTTCTAGGCTCACTTCTGGGAAAATCCATAAGAAGGCTCTTATGCTCCTTGCCCTGTGCCAGTGGGCCATCCACACCACCAAGCCCTGCCTGTGCTCGGGAACCTTCACCCTGAACCCACCCACTAAACACAACTAGTTTTCAAATCAATTGCTTTTTCTCACTCTCTTAAGGCATTTTCAGACTTGGTTGGGAGCTACCATGTCCTCTCTAGAAGACCTCATTGTATGAGTAATAAACTTTTTCATATCCTCTTGGTGCATGTATGGTGTCATCTGTTTCAATATCTAAACTAAATTTTGGGTCAAGAGTTGATCCTCCTACCTCCTTGGGGCAACCACAATATAGTACCAAATACATGCAGGCATCTATAGAGGGATCACATGAGCTATCAAATGTAATATCACCAAAAAACAAAGAAGTAGGCAAACCACCGATGAAAGGGCAGACTTCATATGACCAAGTAAATTGTAGTTTCCATTCAAATTTTTGTCTGATCCCAAAATCCACACTTTTTTATTTTTTATTTTTTATTTTTTTATTTTTTTACAAAATGTGTCAGATTGTTTTTAGCTACAAGTAGCAGAGGACTCACAATGTTCAAATAATAAGCAGTTAGATAGTTCACAAAGGAAAATGGAACCAACATTGGTCAATTCAAGAAGCAGTTGAGGAGACACGATGATATTCATTGAATAAGAGGATATTTCCCATTGTATACCTATTTTTTTTAAATCAATGAGGAAGTGTTTTCCAGTCTTACTCCTGAAAAAGACGTTTCCCAGAAGCCCCTAAACATATTTCCTGCCTCAGGAGTGGAGCCACATTTGCAAACCTCAGTCAGACACTGGTAAGAGGATTGATATCACCCTGGCTAATTTATATTAGGCATGATGTGTCCTGGGAAAAGGAGTCGTCTTATATGAGCATATGAAAGGCAAAAAAAAGCCGGGCACGGTGGCTCACGCCTGTAATCCCAGCACTTTGGGAGGCCCAGATGGGCGGATCACGAGGTCAGAAGATCAAGACCATCCTGGCTAACACGGTGAAACCCTGTCTCTACTAAAAATACAAAAAATTAGCCGGGCGAGGTGGCGGGCGCCTGTGGTCCCAGCTACTTGGGAGGCTGAGTCAGGAGAATGGCGTGAACCCGGGAGGCGGAGCTTGCAGTGAGCCGAGATCACGCCACTGCACTCCAACCTGGGTGAGAGCGAGACTCTGTCTCAAAAACAAACAAACAAACAAACAAATTTAAACAAGAAGAAGAAGAAGAAATGAGCAACCTAAAGATCACCCCCTCCATCCCCAGTTTCTCAATTGCAAGCTATTTGTTGCTTCTGAGTCTGGTAGCTGCCAAAGCGTCTATGTGACCGAGGGTGGATGAAATCCCTGATTCTTAGGTTCTTCTCATGTGGGCTACTCAATTAAAGAGTGACTAGCTGGGTGTGGTAGCATATGCCTGTAGTCCCAGCTACTCGGGAGACTGAGGCAGGAGAATCGCTTGAACCCGGGAGATGGAGGTTGCAGTGAGCTGAGATTGGGCCACTGCACTCCAGCCTGGCGACAGAGCAAGAATCCATCAAAAAAAAAAAAAAAAAAAAAGTGACATAAAAGAGGAATGAGCAGATAAGTGGTAAATCCTGGGAAGATCTTGGTGTTCGGGAATGTATAAACTATTTCACAAAAGGAGGTACATAGTTGCTTATTTTAGTGACCCTAGTCAACTTGATCCACTGGAGACCAGGATAGGACTAGTTATTTACTGAGTCGTCCCTGATTCTGAGGCTAGTAGATTGCAGAAAAAATAGAAAACAGAGTGGTCTTTCTGAGTATATCAAGAAGAGGCTGTTAGCGTGCCATTCAAGACAGGAAGCCAGAGTGAGATAACCCTTTTGACTTTCATCCTCTAGAGAGTCTCTGCCCTAAATAAATTTCAGCCACCAGAAGTCAGCTGCATGTGCCACTTAAGAAAATAACTGCCCATTTAAGGGGCCATAGTAGTAAGAAAGAAAAAGATCAGGTTGCAATTCAGGATATATGCCCAGGGAAAAATGAGCAACTGAATTTTTAAAAATAAAGAAGGAAGAGAGGGAGGAAGGAAAAAAGAATATATTGAAAGATGTTCAAATCACACACACACACACACACACCACATTACTGGTTTTGGAACTAACATTAAATAGATGTTTTAGAAGGGAAAACAGTTACTATTGAAATTAGAATTTATGACTGAGTGATTTAAGCACAAGAAATACTGAAAGCACAGAAAAGAAAGAGAAAGAGAAATCATGAAGAAAAAAGAAACTGTGAGAATGGCTCTAAGAAAAAGAACAGCCAAAAGGTGATTTAAAGGAGGAAAAAGGAGTAAATGGGAGAGAGGTAATTACTAAACAACTTCTAGAAATAAATTTTCCTTAACTGAGAAAAGATTCGGGTCCAGAAATTAAAAGGGCTAAGTTTCAGGCTGATTTAATAAGAAGATGTATGCAACCAAGTAAATCCTTATAAAATGTGTGAACTCCAAGGATAAAGAAAAAAGTTTATGTTTACAGCTTGGAAGAACAAGTTACTCACAAAGGAAAAATAATCACACTGACATAGGCTTTATTTTTTGACACTGGAAGCTAATAGACAATAGATCATTTAATACACTCAGGAAAACAAACAGCGTGCAAAAAATCCTATATTCAGTCCATCATTTTATTGTTTATTATCTGGTTGATGCCTTTTTTAAAAAAGACAAAATATATAGTGAGAGTGACATACACAACTGGAATGGTTTGCTATGCAACTATACTACCTAAGGAAAATACTTGAGGAAAGGCCATAAAGAAAAATTAATCATAAGGAAGACAAGGTAAAAGAAGAGAGAATAGTGTTGAGTAATGACATTTAATATATGTAAATTTAATAAATGAGGATATGAGGAATTTCACAATCTAAGGGACTTATTTCAAAACAATTCAAATAATCATTCAATTATTCCAGCTATTTCCTTGGTGATTTCAGTCCCATTCTCTTCTCTCATACAACTGTGCTGCTGATTGTTCAAGACTTATTCTCTCCTTCTTTTACGGTCCTTTACTTTTTTCCACATATCCTTCCTAACCCTCAATAGGAAAAGACCCTAAGAATATATTTTCTTTTTCTTCTGTCCTCCTTTCCCCTGTCCGTAATGACATGATTAGAACATTTTTAATCTCTCTTTATGTCTGTCATCCACTGATAAAGAGATGCTGAAAATGCTCTAATCATGTCATTGTGGACAGGGGAAAGAAAATATATTTATTTATTATTTATTATTATTATTTAACTGTTACATGTTACATCTTAACACCAAGTTATGATCCAGTAGATTTGTTTCATAGTGATTCCAAAATGTTTTCTGACCTCAAATGCAAATGGATGAATCAGTGCATCACAAATTCGAAGATCTGGGGGGGTTCTGAGGAAATCAGTGTTAAGACAACGCAGGAATTCATACTAGTGTAAACTCATACATTCTATACATTTGTGTTACTTATTTTCCATGTGATTAAATAAATCCACACTCTCTTCCTTTTATCTCTAGCTCTGAAATAGGTAAAATAAATGTATTAGCTGCCATAACAAAGTATCACAGACTGGGTGACCTAAACAACCAAAATTAATTTTCTCACAATTCTAGAGACTAGAATTCCAAGATCAAGGCGTTGGCAGAGTTGATTTTTTTTTTTCTGGGGCTTCTCTCTTTAGTTTGGAGATGGGCGTCTCCTTCTGGTGTTCTCACATGGTCTTTTCTCTGTGTATGTCTCTATTCTAATCCCTTTTCTTTTTTAGGAAGCCAGTAGTATTGAATTAGGCTAACACATATGACCACATTTTACCTTAATTACCCCTTTAAAGCCCCTGTCTTCAAAATACAGTTACATTCTGAGGAAGTGGGGGTTAGGACTTCAACATATGGGTTAAGGCAACACAATTCAGCTCATAATAGCAAAATAAAATAAAATGTCTCATACTTCTTTCTGAGGATTTTGAAATGTCCCAGGCCCAAGTTTCTGAGAACATTCTGTAAACCTCTAATTACTCTGTAAACTCTTGTAGCCTCTGAAATAATCATCGAACTGGAGATTCTACAGAAACCAGGGGAAAGAAAATCCTTTTGTTTGAGTATTTAAAAGTTTAAAATTTAAATTTCATTCTGATTTCTATTTAGAGATCTATTTATCATCCATCCACATATCTATCTATTTAATTTTGAGATATTGAGAGATTGTCCAGAGTAGTCTCTCTCCCCACAGAAGGTCTTCCACGGGCACTATCATCCAGGGAGATAGTGAACCTTGGGAAAATAAATTGTATCAAGCAGAACCTTGGAAAAATAAATTGCTAAATATCCAAATGGATTTTGTAAAGCATTATATTGAAGCATAATGCAGACACATAAATGGATTTTTATTTACATGCATGACAAGAGTCCTGAAAGCAATAATATTTTCTCTCTCTCTCTCTCTCTCTTTTTTTTTTTAGATTGAATCTCACTCTGTCGCCCAGGTTGGAGTGCAGTGGCATGATCTCGACTGACTGCAACGTTTGCCTCCAGGTTCAAAGGATTTTCCTGCCTCAGACTCCCAAGTACCTGGGATTACAGGGGCAGGCCATCACGCCCAGCTAATTTTTATATTTTTGGTGGAGATGGGGTTTCTTCATGTTGGCCAGGCTGGTCTCGAACTCCTGACCTCAAGTGATCCACCCATCTCAGCTCCCAAATTGCTGGGATTACAGTTGTGAGCCACAATGCCTGGCTGTTCTCTCATTCTTTCTATCCTGATGATCAGGTGGTTTAAAAAATAAAGGTTCTGTTTTCCTTTTAGTTGTTGGTTTCCTCTAAAACATTAATGTAAAATATAAAATTATAAATCCTGGAAGACTTATAATATGAAGTTTAAAGTATAAATCATATGATGCAGAAGACTGTAATATCAGAGCATTGGTTTCCATCCAAAAGGAGATGTGATTTCAACCTGCAAGGGGAAGAAGAATGTGAGTCATAAAATAGAGCATAGACCCTGGCTAGTGACTATCAAAGGACTTTGTATCCTTCTCCTCCAGGGACTGAAATTCTATTAATGTCCATTGAAATTTCATATAAACCTCAGAGATACCTGGACCTGGGTGGCTTTAGGGAAGAAAGAACTGATGCCTGACTCCCACACAAGTAGTCCACTTACTGCACGTTTCACAGACAAGCCCAACATGGTAAATGAGTGACAGAGCAGTGAGATTGGGGAAGGAGTACCAGCAAAATGAGCACTGGGACAACAAATGGCACGGAGAGAGTCCTAGCAGGATTCTTGTGCCAGAAATTTCCATCTTTCATTGATATTTGTTTATCTACCCCTTTTGGACCACTAGGAAAGATTGTGCTTTCTTGTTCCTTTGAAGTTAGGTGTGGTGATCAGCTCTTTGACCAATGACAAACTGCCAGTGTGATCATTGGTGATATGTGTCACATGTGGGAAAGTATGAATCTGTGGGAAGTATTTACTGCTGGTGTATAAATCTGTATCTCTTTTCCCTGCCACGGCAAATGTGGAAAGTTGCTTAAATGTCACCATCACAAGATAATGTAGCTTCCATCAACAGAGGACAAAGCTAGTGACAAGACACATAGGACAAAGTCACCTTTTTTGGTTATGTAGCATGAAAAACAAATACATTTTGTTATTTTAAGTGCTGAGATTTGGGGCTGTCAGTACCATGTGACCTCTTCAGATTGATTAAACCAGCCATCTCCATGCAGTACCAGAGAGTGGCTCTCAGACACGACTATTAGCTCCTGATGCCAGGGCAAAAGAAAAGTCCTGGCGAAAGAGAAAAGTCTTTACAATTTATATCACTTCAGTAGACAAAGCAAGAGGAAGAAAAGAGAAGAATATGAAAGCAAGTACATTTGAAATGACTAGAGACTGTATGTTAACCCAGATGCAACTCTGTTCATAAGTCAGCAAGATTAAAATTCTCAAAATCAGCAGAAATGGAAGCTAAAGAACAAGATTTATTCAGTTACAGGAAAATAAAAGTCATCATGATACACCCTATTTTAAGAATTAATGTGACCATAAAAAATTACAAATGTGTATAGAAAACCATATTGTTTAATGATATAATTGAGTTAACTCTTAAATATGTGTTGGTAGGCCAGGAGCGGTCGCTCAAGCCTGTAATCCCAGCACTTTGGGAGGCCAAGACGGGCGGATCACGAGGTCAGGAGATCGAGACTATCCTGGCTAACACGGTGAAACCCCGTCTCTACTAAAAATCAAAAAAACTAGCCGGGCGAGGTGGCGGGCGCCTGTAGTCCCAGCTACTTGGGAGTCTGAGGCAGGAGAATGGCGTAAACCCGGGAGGCGGAGCTTGCGGTGAGCTGAGATCCGGCCACTGCGCTCCAGCCTGGGCGACAGAGCGAGACTCCGTCTCAAAAAAAAAAAAAAAAAAAAAACAAAACCAAAAAAAACCGTGTTGGTAAATAAGTCGCATGAACATTTAACAACAAAATATATCAGAGTGACATTGTAGTGTTGTGACAGCACAATGTTACCCTCTATCTTTAGAAAATGTTTTTAAAACAAACTAAACAAAAAACAGTCTTTCAATTGGATTCCTTTATACTCAGCATATTATGTTCAGGAATAGTTGAAAGGAAAGGAGCATATAGAGACGTAGAACAAAACTGTTGCTCAATTTTTTAAATGAATAAATGCAGAACTATACGTTCATAGATGTTGATACTGGCTAAATATCTTGGAAGGTGGTGAATAGTTAGTCAGCAATAGACTTACAACAAAGAACTGTACCTACAGTGGTTGGCAGGAAACTTAAGTAGCTGTTTGAAGATTCGTGAACATTCATACTGGGGTAGCAATTACGCTGAATACTGAGGCTAAAAATCACATTTCTATTGCTGTTCTTTGTCAAATATGGATAAGCAAGCTCACTCTTCCCATAATTACTTTCCTTTCTGGATATACAGAATTTGGTCTACCACTTTATAACTGCTAATACTTTTTAATATAATTATTTATTGTAACAATATGTTAATTATATAACATGATAATATAGTCAATAATTAATATCAATAAAATGTATGCTATTATAGATTATAACTAAATTAAAATTAATTATAATCGCTATTTTATATTTTGGTAAGTTGAAAATATTCTCATTTGAAACTGATTTTACCACATACATTCAAATTTTCAAGATACATTTCATTGACATATTAGGAAAAACTTCTTAAAGAATGAATATTTCAAAAGTCAATAAATTGTCAAAGTCATGGGTAGCTAGAAAATGAAGGTTATCAAGACCTGCCTCTAGTTTATTAAAAGTATCATTGCTCGCAGGATTTATTTTATTTACTACTGTGCAATTTATTTGTACCTTTTTCAAGGGTCCTGAAATAAGTATCTCAACTTCCTAAACCTAATACTTTATAGTAGGTGTGGCATATTCATGTTCAGAAATCTGTAAATAATTCATTTCAGTAGAAATTTTGGCATTAAAATACTCATTATGTGAAAAGTAGTGTAATATTTTTGTTAATAATTTTAAATATTTATTCATTTTTACATAATTTTGAATTAAAGCTAAGTGTGTGTGGATTCGCTGGCAACATGGAAAAGGGAGAAAGCTTTGTGTCTGAGGTTCAGCTATCTTTATTTTCTATTTTACTGCTACTCAAATTGTGATCTGTGAACTGTTTGTTTCTAATTTTTGATGAAATAGTTACAAAAATTGAGTGTGAGAGTTTAGAAACTTTCAGGGTAATTTAACATACAAACACAAGATGAGTGAACTTGTCTCATTGAACAGGTTATATACCAGTTTCTGTTTTAACTTCTCTGTGGGTCACTTGCAGCTTGAGCTCCTTAGTTACATCAGCTCACGACAGGCTGGGAAAAAAAATGAAATGAAAACTGATTCTTCACCATGGGTAATTTGGTCTGCCTTACTAGGGCCTAGTAATCTTAGGTCAAGATAGTTTACTTTTTGTTCATTTTTAATTTTTGTTATTAGCAAACAGTTTCAGCTGTTTAAATGGTTTTCTAAACTAAACTGCGGCTGATTACCAGAGTAAGTAGCTTTAAAAAATGATATCTATTTTCCTTGTAAATTATATGCAAAAATTTGAATATGTGATCAGTGAAATTTAAAGTTATGTACAAATGGTTTTAATAACTAATAGTAAGAATAAATAAATAAATATAGGTGGCAAATATATAGCTGTTAAGACATGCCAGGTTATGTATTTAAAAATCGTTATGTCATTTAATCCTTATAATAACATTTGACCTTAAGTATAATATTATCCTCAAATAGTACAAGCAGATGAAGCACAGAATAGTCCAGCGAATTACCCAAGGTCAAATATTTAGGAGGTGGTAAGATAAGAATTTGAATTTTGACTTAATACGTAGGCTCTGTACCTCTTATCAGTACTTTTCTAACTTTAGCATGTATGAGAATCACCTGCAGAGACTGTTAAAGAGAAGTCCAGTAAGTCTGGGAATGACTCAGTAATTTGTATTACTAACAACTCCCAGGAAATGCTTGACACAGGGATCTCACACTTTGGGAAGAAGCCCATCTTTTAGTTAGAGAGCTTTACAGGATCCTGTTGCAGGAAGACACTGAGCAGTTAGTACTCCTTTCTCTTCTTACCCAGGTATGCTATCTACTGTCAAAAGATGCTGAGACCATCACACAGTACCTTAAATAAAAAGCACAAAACCGAATTGATTGTGTGAGAACTATGCTGGTCAGGCACAGTCTCTCTGAGAAGAATAGAGGATGGATCTTATATGGGGTTTGGGGAAAGCATGGAGTTCAGGAATTGGTAAATATTCAGAAGTACAGAAGTTGACATCATTTGTAGAAGCTTAGTAGCTATTTGTTACCATGGCTACAGAGAACAATCAGTGTTTTCCTAAATTTGCGCAACTTCTTTACTTTTATCACCAAACCCGATACACAAATATACTACCACCAAATTCAACCATGGTCTTCTTCATGTCACTATTCCCAAATTTTGCAAATGTTGTTAGTAACCAAGTCTAAGGAAGTACTTTACAAATTATATGACAATGTATCTATTTAAAATCTTACCCATGCATGTCTGTCGAAATTGAAAATGTGGTAGAGTTCCTGAAACAAAGCAGGATTCCTGAGTATCTAATAGCAGGAATAATAGAAAGATCCATGGGCATCTCTTGCAGATATGAGAAGACACGCTCTTCCAGAAACTCTTATTCATACATAGTGCATTGGTCTAGGAGTCACAATTTGTTAACATCCAATTCTTAATTACCAACACAATCACCAATATATTGACCCAGAATACTCTATGTATGTGTACAGGGGTGTGTGTGTGTGTGTGTGTGTGTGTGTGTGTACGAAGGAAGAACAATTTATCTTCACCTTCCAGTATACATTATTATTACTATTCTTAGACACCGGGAATTATGAATGAATTAGCTCATTACTGAATACTTAAATACTAACTGAAATGTCAATAATGCCATATAAACTCTGTGTACCAGGTGGTTAAAGTTAATAAATGACTGGCATCACTGATTTGTTCTATTTTTTCTTACAAGTTTTACTGTGTAAAACCTTATGTAAAACATTTTACTTTTAGAAATGTAAGACCAATGTTTAAAGGTGACAAATAAGTTAACTCACAATTTATATAACTACATGTTTTTCCCCTAGAATTAATCATTTTCTCTAAGAAGTATAATTTTGCAATTATTTTCTTATTTAGTTCTCTGTGACTGATTAAATGTTTTAATGCTTCTACCCCAGGGATTAACCTGGAAACAGATACACAAAGAAAAAGATTACTCTCTATAAAATACTGATATATTCATGGCTATTTATGTAATACTACAATTTTACCCATTCTGAACAGATAAAGAGCAAAGATTTAATCGAATACATAGACCATCATTAAGTAATTATTGGAAGCAAGACTCCACCATTTGTTTAAATTATGGGGCTTCACCAAAAAATTAACAACAATGAAGCATCAAAGTTTTCTATCAAAATCTTGTGCTTTATTTCCTTAAGGACACTAGCATTTAAGCTTTTTGGTCTGCTGAAGCAAAGATTTTTGTGTGTTTTGAGCAGAGCCTAGAAGAATGTCTGGCATAGAGTAAGTGCTTGTGTCTTGATTGACTTAATTAATGTACTTAGGAGCAGTCTTCTAGGAGAACCTCAACTATTGATCCAATGAACACAAAGAGGTCTGCTATGGAGAAATCAGCATGAAGTTGCTTAGTCCCATGCTTCTCAGACTAACACGATTTGTAAATCACCTCATGTTCTTGTTACAAGGCAGATTCTGATTCAGTAGGTCTGGTCTCAGGCTTGGGATTCTGCATTTCTAACAAGCTCTCAGCTGATGCCAATCTGTAATCTGATTGGCCTGTGATCTGAGCCATAGTTTGAAGAGTGATGGTTTCCTCACTTCTGCAAGAAACTGGCCCTTACTCCTTCTTACAACGTGACACTGGAGACTAATCACATTATAAAAATGACAAATTCTATGCTAGAGATATTAAAGTAAGTCAAGTACAATGCAACGTGATTCTTCATAGTTCTCTTTTGTAAATTGTACTTGGTAGAACTTTGTAGTCATAGTGTGTTTATAAAGCAATGAAGAAAGTGTGTTCTTTGTTCTAACAAAAGGGTCTTAGTCCTGATTGGGAAATAGACTGAAGCCTGCTGTCAGTTCACACAATTGACTGTTACTGCTGGAACATGTGAATTTCCTCAGGTGAGCTCAGGGAAAGAATCACTCTGTTATGAATAAATACTGTGGGTTTACACTTTAGATCCTCCCTCAGTCGTTCTTCCTCAAGCTAAAACTTTGAGTTTTGTGTGCCTTTTTTCCTTTAACTCCTTAAATAAGACTTTCTTATTTAGGAAGTTTTTAGAAAGTGTACAAATTTGGCAGAGCTGACCAAAATTTCTTTTGTATGAATCTAGAGAAAGTAAAATGTTTTGTATTGGCAGAACTGTAACCCATTCCAAACTTGTGGAACAGATAAGAACTATAAAATATAGTCATCTGGAATGAAGTAATTGTTCTTGGGATGTAATGTGCCAAAGACAGAGAAATCTCTGGTTGGCTCTGAGAAATGTTTGATTATCTTTAAAACAGGATATGAAAACAACACTATAACATCCTGCTGCTTTTAAAGTCTGGGTGGCTTGATGATACAGTTTATTAAACAATACACAAGATAATCCTCAAGCTACCTCTTTTTCAAGGTCAAGTTCATACTAGCAATTATAATGATGTTTGTTGAAGTCATTTGAATGGCAGGTGTAAAGGCTGCCGTTTAACCAAACTGGTTGATCGGGTGACTTTGGCTGCGAGTTTTGCTCTTTGCTTTTCCTTTAAAAGAACCACTTGTGTGGAAAAACAAATAAGTTATTGGACTAGTCCAAATAACCTTAAAGCTAGCAGTTTTCTGGAGATAGACCTATCAAACATTCTCACTGAACTGGATAAGAGCCATTCACATTTCATCTAACACAGTCTTTAGTTTCTCACCATATTGGCTGCCCAAGATTTAGGAATAGAAATTGTTATTGGTGTCCTTCTTGTGATTATATTACCTAAAGTATGAATCAATGAGTACTTAATCTTGATGCAGTGATTAGATTTTTAAAATCTGGGGTTTTCTTCTTGTGTATGGGACTCTCTTTTTTGACACTTTCTCATTTCTCCCCTTACCTGACTATACTAGATGATCTGGGAGCAGAACTCACTCTGGCATGAACAGAAAAATCATTTTGAAAATGTCTACTTTTTCTGCATAAAAAATGTGTTAGAAAGAATTACACGTTAATGGAGACCTTAAATGGGACAAACAAGTCTTTCAAATAAGCTTGAATGATACTGTGAGTTACAAAGCTGATTTTAATATAATCAATTATAGAAACTATAAAACAAGCCTTGATTATCAATACTATAACCAATCATCATATGGTTAAATAAATTTTACAGGGTAGTTATAAATATGTATCCATTATTAAATACTTGATCTGAACTTTTGTTGTTTATTACAAGCTTTGTTAATATTGGGCCGGGCGCGGTGGCTCAAGCCTGTAATCCCAGCACTATGGGAGGCCGAGACGGGCAGATCACGAGGTCAGGAGATCGAGACCATCCTGGCTAACCCGGTGAAACCCCGTCTCTACTAAAAAAATACAAAAAACTAGCCGGGCGAGGTGGCGGGCGCCTGTAGTCCCAGCTACTCGGGAGGCTGAGGCAGGAGAATGGCGTAAACCCGGGAGGCGGAGCTTGCAGTGAGCTGAGATCTGGCCACTGCACTCCAGCCTGGGCCACAGAGGGAGACTCCGTCTCAAAAAAAAAAAAAAAAAAATTAAATTCTCCTGGGAAAATCAAAAGATACTGTTATTTATGAAAAACGTAAGTTATTATTCATACTAGCATCCCACTTTAGGAGAAACAAAAAAGAAAGTATTTTTGTTTACTCTTATTTGTCAGTCTTTATAGGCATGTTATCTGCATGAGCATTTTAGTCAGGATAGGGAGGGCTATTCTTGTAATAAACAATTTTTAAGTCTCAGTGATTTACGGCAACAAGAATTTATGGCTCACTCTTGTGAGTTCTTTGTGGATCTAGACAACTCCAGTGGGCAGCTGTTGTCCCCAGTGACTCAGTGATCATGAACATGTCAAACCTCTCCCCTGCTACCTGAACAGAGGTCAACTGGTTGCTCTAGCAAGAGAAAAAGAGTAACTGAAGAACTATACAGTTGCTTTGCACTGTCATCACTTGGAAGGGATACATTTCAATTTTCACATTTCATGGACATAATTAGTCAAATGAACTTAACCACAAAGAGGTTGAGAAATGTAGAGAAGTACATGGAATATTTGGTATCCTATATTTCCAGAGAAGGAAAGGATTAGGAGACATACCTTACTGTTAGGAGTAGATACTTTGGGTAGTGGAAGAGGAAGTGGCTAGGACGGTCACTTTTTGCTTTATTCAAATCTAAATTATGTGGTTTTTTCCAACAAAACTGTTTTATTTGTAATTAAAATATATTTTGAATCCTATACATCCTTAATAATTACCCATGAGGCATAGAGGAATCCTCTTTGGGTTAATTTTTATAGGAAGGGCATGAATATTTAGCATCTTATATGGAATTTAGACTCTTCTTCATTCAGTATTGTCCTTTTAGTTTTCTTTCCTACTTAACATTTTTGTAATGTTATCTATTTTTTATAGAACCAAAGAGTTTTGAACTTTGTTCTGTAGGCCAATGATTCTTAGTATCTGATTTGCTCATAAGTCCTTAATAAAATAACCAGAAGGTAGACTTGTAAGAAGAAAGACCTTCATGAATCCCAATGGAGTTTCATCAAAGAGAAAGATTAAATCTCCATGGGAGAATGTTTCCAATGATAAAAACTTCAGACACATTTTAGATTTAATATGATTGAAAAAGTCAGAATCTAAAATTGTGTAAGCTGGATAAAGCCCTAGGAGTCACAGGCTTTCAGTGCTCACAGTAGGGAAGAGAAAGCTGTTTGGTAAATTTCCATGGGATATGGCTTCAGGGAAATCCCAATTTGTCTTTGGTTAGCTAACTTAGAAGTGGCTGACCTTATGTGGGTTTTTATGTTTCCCTAGCTTACTTTGAAGGTATGTAATTTGTTATTCTTTTAGACACATATTATGAATTCTTTAGATATGAATAGTATCATATGGATGTAATTCTTAACAAATGCTACATAACCATAGTTATTTTAGGTATAATATAATTATGAAACAATTACTACTCCCAAGCTTTTTAAAAAGTATATAGTCTGGCAAGATAGGATAGGCTAAAGGTACAGATTCATGGAGGAAACTTGAGAACTCAGTATTCTTCAAAAGATTATTTGCATGAACAAAAGAAGTATTAAGCTGAGGTAACCATAGGAGGAAGCGTAAGATTTGTTCAAAAACAAGTTGTGATGTAAAATTGCATGCAAATGCAGACTGATGTTTGCATTTAAAATAACAATATGGATTAAAGGTCTGACAATCTCCATGATCACAATATAATATTATCAGAAAGAAATTCCCATGTAAAGACTATATTAGTTGCAGAAAACAGCCTTCATTGTAGCTAACACAAGAAAAAAGAGGGCTTTATTCAGAGGTACTATATAGTTTATAGAATTTCTAAAGAGTCAAAGAATGAGGTTTAGACACCACACAGCGGAAAACCACACAGGAAAAACACAAACAGGAAAATGCCCAACTACCCCATAGGATCATTCTGGGGTAGTGTTCCAATTCAAGTGTGGTTTGTGGACCAACGACTGATCTGCATACTGATACTTGTCTGGAATGAGAAAAGTGCTTGAACCAGATGGCAAATGACCTGTGCCATTAGGCACACTATTTAGTTTCCTTGAAAATATTTTCATACTTACAAAAAGATATAGTGTGTTAGTTTACATTTGGGTGCAAGCTCTTGCTCTTTTCTGACATTAGCACATTAAGTATCACTGTTTTGAAGATACACCACTACCTTCACTACCTGCCACATTACACCTGTGATTCTATGAAGTGGAAGCAAACAAACAAAAAACTACACTACAGAAACTCCAGAAGAACTGAATGACGTCATCACTTTATTTGCCAGAGATTCAATTCCCTTTAAGCTACAAAAGTTCCTCAGGATCCCTTCTGCTTCCCATCTTCTATGTAACTTCCTTTTCTTGGGAGAACCAGATGAGTTTCCAGCCCCTAATCCACATGAGAGTCTAGTTTTTAAACTCCTTAGCATCTGTCACCCAAAAACAAGTTAGAAAGAGTTTAGAAGTAGGTAGAGCCCTAATACACACAACCTATCTCACTAGCCAATTCAGGCAGGATTTTTTTTTTTTTTTAAGGGAGGAGATATTAATGAACAAAGTGTTGTTGTTGATTTCTCAGACATGAAAAAGGGAAGAAATATGTAAAGGACCCAACAAAGGCTAGAGGATGGCCAAATAAATGTGTACATGGCCTCCTTTTATTGAAAAAGCAGATGATATTATTTTTCCTATGTGTAGTTAGGAGCACATTTGTGATATATTTATGTGTAGTTTTTTGCTTGTTTGTTCTTAAAGTCTGAATTATCCACAAGAATCAATAATTTAAAAGTATTTCCGTATTGGAAGTGAATTTTGAGGCCAGCTATTTCAACCTCTTCCATTAAAATATTTTTTGAAATATGATATTGCTTACCAATATATAATAACCACTAACTATAAAAGCACCATCAAATAAATTTCTCTGGGACATGTCTTAATAACTAGTATAATATATAATCAGCACATCTCTTTTATGTAAGTAGGTGGTTCTTGAAAATTAATTGGCTTATTTTATTAGAGTAGGCATTTGCTTTGAAAGTTGTTAATTGCTTAGTAGACCAAGTAATATTTATGGCTGAATATCACTTTCAAAAATTGGTGTCAAATTAATTAGTTTTATTGCACTTAAGAAATGCAAAATTATGTCACATATAATTTTAGCATTGGTCACTGGTTTTACATACAACCTAATGCTAAATAAATAGTAGTAAAAAATAGAGTACACTGGTTTAATCAAATGTTTTGAATAATAAAATGTATCATTTAAAACTTCACCTAAAAACCCTTTTCAGGTCATGAGCTATTTTATGATTCTAATAAAAGCCATGGGTGCTATTGCCAAAAAATTACACATATGCACCAATTGTACATGAATTCACAGAAGATTGATGGATCTTTCAAAGGCAATTCTCAGGCTTTAGCTTAAAAAAAAAAAAATCCTGATCAAGTCTGGGCATGGTACATATGCCTGTAGTCCCAGTCCACTTCAGAGGCTGAGGTGGGAAGATCACTTGAGTTCAGGATGTCAAGGCTGTAGTGGGCTATGACTGCCCCATTGCACTCCTGCCTGGGCAAAAAGAGACTAAGAATCTGTCTCAAATTTTTAAAATAATCCTAATTTGATTTTAATACATAACTCAATCTTTTTCATAATATGATATTTCAATTTGGAGCTGAAAGTTGAAGATTGATTCATAACTATTACTGGAAATGTGATCTGGCCATATAAACCCTGTAAATCTCAATTATGTTACTTGTAAATTGGAGATGACAATAGTTGCTGCACAAGATTACTGTAATTCTTTTAGTATGTATCTAGCACAGTGTCTGTTGTAAAATTTTAAATAAATGTTTATTTACTCATTTTTATCTGTGATTTTTCTTTTGATATATTAATAAGATTGCTCGCAATCTCTTGATCACATTGTAGTTATGCAATTATGTTCAACAAATACTTACTGAATGCTTCCTTTGAACCAGGAATTATGCTAAAAGCATGCATAGATGATTAAGACAGAATCTCTGTTCCAGAGAAATTTACAGTACAGTGGCATGTAAAGAGAAAATTTCAATATATTGTAGTAAGTAATATAAGAAATTGGCACAAGACTGTACTGGAGTTTAGAGAAGAAGTAGTATAATAATCCTAAGAATTCATGAAAGTATCCATGGTGGAGATAATACTTAAGTTGTGCCAATAATATTAACAATAAAAAACTGTCTGACTGTTTACTATATGTTGATTATCTTTCTGTATGTACTACCTAATTTAATTCCAATAAAAATTCCATGAAGTGTATATCTATTTATTTATCTATTTTTTTGGAAAATAAATACCCCCTTACAAATGTGGCTACTAGGCTAAAATAGGATAAATAAAATTTCCAATGATGTATAGTAAATTAGTGACAGAGTTAGAATTAGGGACTTCAGACTTTTGTTCTCTAACAATCAGTGGAAGAAAGTTGAGAATAGCATTTCAGGTAAGGGATGTCATGGTGGCATGGAATAACATGTTTTATAAGGTAACTAAACAGAATAAAATAACAATGATAGGACAACCTAGCCAGAGCAATAAGGCAAGAAAAAGAAATAAAGGGCATCCAAACAAGAAAAGAAGAGCTCAAACTATTTATCTTTGCTGATGATATGGTTCTATACCTAAAAGATCCTAACTAAAGACTCCCCCAAAAGACTTAGAGAATGAATAAATAATTTAAAGGTTTCAGGGTACAAAATCAATGCACAAAAATCAGTAGTATTTCTATACACCAATAATGTCCAGGATGAGAGTCAAATCAAGAACACAATTTAATTTATAATAGCCACAAAGAAAATGAAATACCTAGGAATACAGCTAACCAAGGAGGTGAAATATCTCTACAAGGAGAACTACAAAACACTGCTGAAAGAAATTAGAAATAATACAAGTAAATGGAAAAATATTCCATGCTCAGGACTGGAAGAATCAATATTGTTAAAATAGCCATACTGCCCAAAGCAGTCTACAGATTCATCACTATTCCTGTCAAACTACCAATGTCATTCTTCACTGAATTAGAAAAAACTATTTTACAATTTACATAGAACAACAACAAAAAAACTCTGAATAGACAAAGTAATCCTAAGCAAAAGAACAAAGCCAGAGGAATAACACTACCTGATGTCAAACTGTACTTTAAAATGATAGTAACCAAACAGCATGGTACTATTACAAAAACAGATTCATAAAACTATAGAACAGAATACAGAACTCAGAAATAAAGCCACACACTTACAACCATCTGATCTTCAACAAGGTTGGCAAAAACAAGCAATGGGTGAAGGACTCCTTATTAAACAAATGATGCTGGGATAGCTGGCTAGCCACATGCAGAAAATGAAACTGGACACTTACTATTCACCATATACAAAAATTAACTCAAGATTAATTAAAGATATAAATGCTAGACCTCAAACTATAAAAATCCTAGAAGAAAACCTAGGAAGTACCTTTCTCAACATCAGGAAATAATTTTTGGTGAAGTTTCCAAAAGCAATTGCAACATAAACATTAACAAATGGGAACTAATTAAACTAAAGAGCTTCTGCACAGCAAAGGAAACTATCAATAGAGTAAATACACAATCCAGAGAATGGGAAAAATATTTTCAAACTATGCAACCAACAAAGTCCTAATATCCAGAATTTATAATAAACTTCAATCAACAAGCAAAAAGCAAATAACTTCACTAAAAAATGGGCAAGAGACATGAATAGACACTTCTCAAAAGAAGACATATAAGTGGCCAAAAACTCCGAAAAAAAGGTTCACTGTCACTAATTACTAGAGACATGCACATCAAAACCACCATAAGATATGATCTCATACCAGTCAGAGTGACTTTTATTAAAAGGTAAAAATACAACAGATGTCAATGAGGCTGCAGGAAAAAGGAAACATGTATACACTGTTGGTGGGTATATAAATCAGTTCAGCCACTGTGGAAAGCATTCTGGAGATTTCTCAAAGAACTTAAGACAGAGATACCATTTGAACTAGCAATCCTATTACTGGGTATATATCCCCTCCAAAATAGAACATTACACCAAAAAGACACACGCTTTGCTTTACAATAGCAAAGAGATGGAATCAACCTAGGTGCCCATAACTGGTGGATTGGATAAAAAAATATATGGTACATATACGCCATGGCATACTACACAGCCATACAAAGAATGAAGTCGTGTTCTTCTCAGCAACATGGATGGAGTTGGAGGCCATAATCCTAAGCAAATTAATGCAGGAATAGAAAAGTAAATATGTCATGTTCTCACTTATAAGTGAGAACTAAACATTGAGCACACAAGAATGTAAACATGGGAGCAATAGACATGGTGACCTGTTGGAACAGGGAGGGAAGAAGGTGGTTGGGTTTGAAAAAATACCCATTGAGTACTATGCTCACCACCTTGGTGCAATATACACATGTAACAAACCTGCACATGTATCCCCTGCATCTAAAATAAAAGTTGAATTTGAAAAAAATATAACTATGAGAATAATCATTATGAACACAAATAATGATGGATAAGTTGGGATATACAGGAGGTAGCTGGATATATGAGTTCTTAGCCTAAAGATATGGTCAAAACTAGAGATAAACTGTGGTTAACAGGGATTAATATGGCAAATAGGAGGCAGGGCTAACTTGCAGCCCCTACTCTGAAAGAGTAGTGTGTGAAGACTCACATCGTGAACTTTTGCTCCAAGAACTACTTCAGGAATGTACTGGGAAAGCCAAGAGAATCCACAGACATTTTGATGGAATTCAATCACCCCTGCAGGCTCCCTGAGATGCCGAAAAACTGAGTCTGCTTGCTTTCTCAGTAGGGAGGCTCGTGGTCTGGGGCAAGTTCTCAGCCCTGGTCACCAGTTGCCTGGAAATAGACTTGGTGCTGTTGAGGGAGCACGGTGGGGGTGAGATTGCCTTTAGGACGGCAGGCTGTGTGGGAGTGGGGTGGGGCCTGTGACTGCCAGTTTTCCCCCACTTCCATGGCAATCTGTATGACTCAGCAGAGGCTGCCATAATCCACCTGGAAATATAACTTAATTGGACTGGAAACCACACCCCCACCTCCACAGCAGCCACAGCAAGCCCTGCACAAGGAGAGGCTGAGCTCAGACATGCTTATTCCTGCCCCCACCTGGTGGTTTTTCTCTGACTGCCCTGCTAACCAAAGACAAAGGTCATAATGTCTTGGAGCTCTATGGCCTTGCCCACCACCTGAGAAATCTCAATACTTAATCAGGTGTCCCTAGGGCAAGTTTGCATCCTCCCTATAAGCCCTCAGCTAATGCATTTTTGAAAGTGCCACCTCCAAGCTGGAAGCCAACCAACACAAAACCACAACCAAGAACCCTCACAGAGTCCACTTCACTCCCCTGCTTCATCCACTGGAGCAGGTGCTGGTATCCATGGTAGCAAGACATGAAGATGAATCACATCACAGGACTCTTTGCGACACTCCCCAGTACCAGTCCAGGGCCCGGTTGCTCCACTGGGTGGCGAGGCCCAGAAGAGCAAAAACAATCACTACAGTTCAGCTCTCAGGCAACCCTACTCCTGGGGGAATTGGGAGAACACTACATCAAGGGAGCATCCTGTGAGGCAAAAGGACCTGAACAGCAGCACTTGAATCCCAGATCCTCTCTCTGACAGAGTCTATCCAAATGAGAAGGAAACAGGAAAACAATTCTGGTAATCCGACAAAACGAGGTTCTTTAACACCCCGATGACTATACCAGCTCACCAGCAATGGATCCAAACCAAGACAAAACCTCTGAATTGCAAGAAAAAGAATTCAGAACGTTGATTATTAAGCGAATCAAGGAGGTACCACAGAAAGCTGAAGTCCAACTTAAAGAAATCAAAAATATGATGCAGGATATGAAAGGAAAATTATTCAGTGAAATAGAGAGCATAAATTAAAAAAAAAACACAGAACTTCTGGAAATCAAAGACACACTTAGAGAAATGCAAAATGCACTGGAAAGACTCAGCAATAAAATCAAACAAGCAGAGGAACTTCAGAGCTTGAAGACAGGCTTTTGAATTTACCCAATATGTCAAGGACAAAGAAAAAATAATTTGAAAATATGAACAAAGCCTCCAAGAAGTTTGGGACTACTTACATGTGAAACACCCAAACTTAAGAATAATTGGTGTTCCTGAGGAACAAGAAAAATCTAAAAGTTTGGAAAGTATATTTGAGGGAATAATTGAGGAACACTTCCCCAGTCTTGCTAGAGATCTATACATCCAAAAAAGAAGCTCAAAGAATACTTGGCAAATGCATCACAAAAAGATCATCACCCAGGCACATTGTCATCAGGTTATCTAAAATCAAGACAAAGGAAAGAATCTTAAGAGTTGTGAGGTGAAAGCATCAGGTAACCTGTAAAGTAAAACCTATCAGATTAACAGCAGATTTCTCAGCAGAAACCCTGCAAGTTAGGAGGGATTTTAGCCTCCTGAAACAAAACAATGATCAGCCAAGAATTTTGTATTGAGCAAAACTAGGCTTCATAAATAAAGGAAAGATACAGTTTTTCCAGATAAATAAATGTTGAGAGAATTCACCACTACCAAGCCAGCACTACAAGGAGTTCTAAATGCTCAAAATAAGCCAAAATAGAACCTGCTTAAAGGATAAATCTCACAGGACCTATATAACAATAACACAATGAAAAGAAAAAAACAAAACAAAACAAAACACACAAGGTATTCAGACAACATATAGCATGATGAATAGAATAGTACCTCACATCTCAATACTGATATTGAATGTAAATGACCTAATGCTTCATTTAAAAGACACAGAATGGCAGAATAAGAATTCACCAACCAAGTCTCTTCTGTCTCTTCAGGAGACTCACCTAATACATAAGGACTCACAGAAACTGAAGGTGAAGTGATGAAAAAATACACTTTATGCAAATAGACACCAAAAGTGAGCAAGAGTAGCTATTCTTATATTACACAAAACAAACTTATAATAGCAGTTAAAAAAGACAAATAGGGATATTATATAATGATAAAAGAACTAGTCTAGCAGGAAAATACCACAATTCTGAATATATATGCACCCAACGCTAATGCTCCCAAATTTATAAAACAATTACTACTAGACCTAAGCCATGAGATAGATGGCAACACAAAAACAGTGGGGGACTTCAATACTCCATTGACAGCAATAGGCAGGTCATCGAGACAGAAAGTCAACAAAGAAACAATGAACTTATATGCTATAACAAATGTACTTATCAGATATTTACAGAAAATTCTATCCAACAACTTCAGAATATACATTCTATGCATCACTACATAGAACATTCTTCAAGATAGATCAAATGATAGGCCATAAAACAAGTCTCAGTAAATATAAGAAAATTGAAATTATATCAAGTACTCTCTCAGACCACAGTGGAATAAATTTGAAAATCAGCTCCAAAAAGAACCCTCAAACCATGCAAATCCATGAAAATTAAATAACCTGTTCCTGAATGATCATTAGGTCAATAATGAAATCAAGATGGGAATTTAGATAGCGCCACTGCACTCCAGCCTGGGCGACTAAGCGAGACTCTGTCTCAAAAAAAAAAAAAAAAAAATTATTTGAACTGAATGATAATAGTGACATAACCTATCAAAACCCCTAGGATACATCAAAAGCAGTACCAACAGGAAAGTTCATAGCATTAAATGCCTACATCAAAAAGTCTGAAAGAGCACAAATAAACAGTCTAAGGTCACACATCATGGTACTGGAGAAACAAAAACAATCCAAGTCCAAACCCAGCAGAAGAAAAGATATAATGATGATCAGATCAGAACTAAATGAAATTGAAACAAACAAACAAAAAATACAAAAGGCAAAGGAAACAAAAAGTTGGTTCTTTGAAAAGATAAATAAAATTGAAAAACCATTAGCAAGATTAACCAAGAAAAAAAGAGAGAAGATCCAAATAAGCTCAATTAGTAACGAAACGAGAGATATTATAACTGATACCACAGAAATAGAAAAGATTATTCAAGGCTACTATAAACACCTTTATGTGCATAAACTAGAAAATCTAGAGGAGATGGACATATTCCTGAAAATATACAAGCTTCCTAGATTAAATCAGGAAGATACAGAATCTCTGGACAGACCAATAACAAGCAACAAGATTGAAATGGTAATTTTAAAAACTGCCAACAACAAAAAAAGTCCAAAACCAGACAGATTCACAGCTGAATTCTATCAAACATTCAAAGAAGAATTGGGACCAATCTCATTGACACTATTCCAAAAGACAGAGAAAGAGGGAATCTTTCCTAATTCACTATATGAAGCCAGTATCACCCTAACACCAAAACCAAGAAAGGACATAACAAAAAAAATACAAACCAATATCCCTGATGAACTTAGGTATAAAAATCCTCAACAAAACACTAGTGAACTGAATCCAACAGCATATCAAAAAGACAATCCACCATGATCAAATGGGTTTCATACCAAGTATTGAGGGATGGTTTAACATACATAAGTCAATAAATATGATACACCACATTAACAGAACTAAAATAAAAATCACATGATCATCTCAATAGATGCAGAAAAAGCATTCAACAAAATCCAGCACCCTGTTATGATTAAAACCCTCAGCAAAATTGGCATAGAAGAGACATACCTTAAGGTAATAAAAGCCATCTATGACAAACCCACAGGCAACATTGTACTGAACAGGAAAAAGTTGAAAGCATTTCCCTTGAGAACTGGAACAAGATGAGGATGCCCACTTTCACTACTTCTACTCAACATAGTACTGGAAGTCCTAGCCACAACATTCAGATTATAGAAATAAAAGGCATCCAAATCAGCAAAGAGGAAGTCAAAATGTCACTGTTTGCTGATGATATGACTGTATACCTAGAAAACCCTAAAGACTCATCCTAAAAGCTCCTGGAACTGGTAAATGAATTCTGCACTTTCAAGATACAAAATTAATGTACATAAATCGGTAGCCCTGCTACACACCAACAGCTACCAAACCAAGAATCAAATCAAGACTCAACTCCTTTCACAATAGCTGCAAAAAGTAAAATACTTAGGAATATACCTAACTAAGGATGTGAAAGACCTCTACAAGGAAAACTACAAAACACTGCTGAAAGAAATCATAGATGACACAAAAAAATGGAAACACATCTCATGCTCATGGATACAATGAATATTGTGAAAATGATCATACTGCCAAAAACAATCTACAAATTCAATGCAATTCCCATCAAAATACCACCATCATTCTTCACAGAACTAGAAAAAAATGGTTCTGAAATTTATATGGAACCAAAAAAAGAGCCTGTATAACCAAAGCAAGATTTAGCAAAAAGAACAAATCTGGAGGCATCAAATTGCCAGATTTCAAACTATACTATAAGGCCATAGTCACCAAAACAGCATGGTACTGGTATAAAAACAAGTACATAGACCAATGGAACAGAAAAGAGAACTCACAGATAAAGCCAAACCTTTACAACCAACTGATTTTCAACAAAGCAAACCAAAACATAAAGTGGGAAAGGACACACTATTAAACAAACGGTGCTGGGATAACTGGTAAGCCACATGTAGAAGAATGAAACTGGATCCTCATCTCTCACCCTATACAAAAATCAACTCAAAATAGATCAAAGCTTAATCTAAGACCTGAAACCATAAATATTCTAGAAAATAACACTGGAAAAAACCCTTCTAGACGTTGTCTTAGGCAAAGACTTCATGACCAGGAACCCAAAAGCAACTGCAACAAAAACAAAGATAAATAGATGGGACTTAATTAAACTAAAAAGCTTTTGTACAGCAAAAGAAATAATCAGCAGAGTAAACAGACAACACACAGAGTGGAAGAAAACTTTCACATTCTATACATACAACAAAGGACTAATATTCAGGGTTTACAAATAACTCAAAAAATTCGGCAAGAAAAAAATTGAATGAAAAAGTGGGCTAAGGACATAAATAGACAGTTTTCAAAAGAAGATATAAAAATGGCCAATAAGCATATGAAAAAATGCTCAACATCACTAATTATCAGGGAAATGAAAATCAAAATGACAATGTGATACCACCTCACTCTTGCAAGAATGGCCATAATCAAAAAGTCAAAAAGTAATAGATGTTGGCATGGATGTGGTGAAAAGGGAACACTTTTACACTGTTGGTGAGAATGTAAATTAGTACAACGAGTAGGTAAACAGCATGGAGATTCCTTCAACAACTAAAAGTTGATCTACCATTTGATCCAGCAATTCAACTACTAGGTATCTACCCAGAGAAAATGAAGTGGTTATACTAAAAAGATACCTGCACATGCATGTTTATAGCAGCACAATTTGCAATTGCAAAAATATGGAACCAGCCCAGATGCCCATCAATCAACAAGTGTATATATACACATTATGGAATTCTACTAAGTCATAAAAAGGAACAAAATAATGGCATTTGTGGCAACCTGGATGGAATTAGAGACTCTTAAGTGAAGTAACTGAGGAATGGAAAACAAAACATTGTATGTTCTCACTCATATGTGGGAGCTAAGCTATGAGGATGAAAAGGCATAAGAATGATACACTGGACTCTGAGGACTCAAGGGAAAGAATTGGGGGTGGCGAGGGATAAAAGACTACACATTGGGTCAGTGTACACTGCTCAGGTAATGGGTGCACCACAATTTCAGAAATTATCACTAAAAAACTTATCCATGTAACCAAAAACACCACCTGTTCCCCTAAAATATATTGAAATAAAAAATAAAAATATAAAAAACTGGTTAACATTAAAGATAGCAGCAAGAATCATTACATGTATGAAAACAGAGTATAATATAAAAGAAAAAGGGTATCAAACTATGTTATTTTGACCAAAACATATACATATTCCAAAACATACACACACAATTTTTATCCATTATCCACAAATTAATTAAAAATTATTTTGTATTGCCTGTTTGCAAAAAGATTTTAGTAAAAGTAGAATCTATAGCTAAATAAAGTTAAATATTTGGTTGAAGTCAGTTAACATGTTTATTCAATGAAACTATGCTCAGTGAAAGAACCCTTTATAGATGAATTCATCTAAGCTCATGTTAAAATAAGTACCAAATAAAACAAACAAAACAACAAAAAACTAACTTAGAAAAAAAACCTTCTTGTCTTTTGCTGGGAATTTAAATTAGAGCTGGGGTGGGAATCTGATTGAGAGCGATTTTTGTTTTAAAGTCAATTGGACCGAAATTTCTTCAAACAATCCCATTGGTGTTTTTCATTGTAAGTGCCTTGTGATATTTTGCATTTTTTAACTTATAAATATCTGAAGTTAATATCTGGAGGCCGAAGGAAATTTAGACTATTTCTGAAAACATAATCTCTTATTAGAATGTTCCATTTAAAAGGCAGTTATGTGGACAAGGCTGCATCTTCCATCTCGATAGTTTAAAGATTAAGGGAGATCATGTGGATAATCAGACAGATTTTATTTTCTCATTCCATTCATTTTTAAACCATCTCAAAACTTTCTTATGGCAGTCAACAGTAATACAGAGAACTTGTGTTGCTTTTTTTTTTTTTCTTTTTAAAAAAAGAAAATTCTTACTTTTTGTAGTTACATAGTTAGTTTCATTCAGCCTTAACTGATCATTTCAAATACAGTGTAGGTCTATTGATTGAAAACCTGATTCACTGTCAAATGAACAGATGTATAGTTACTAATCTTAGGTGTTTCCATACATGACTTCATCAGAGATCAGAGAAGGTGATAAGGAAATGGCATGTAATCTTGTGTTCAAGAGTTCAGCAATGCTAGGGCAAGAGGAATGCATGCCTAAAAGCATCAGGAAAGAAAACCTGCCTTAATTTTTTTCCTTTCCATTAATTTTTAAATTCTTAAAGCAAAACTTACATCTAAATATATACCTCAAACATATACGTATTGTCTGGAGCCTTGCATGTTTTCGAATGCATATTCGATAATGTATGAGTCATTGTAGACCACTCAAAATTTTTATCTCCTAACTTTTCATTTTTTCCTATGGTTTTTATTGTTTGTCACAGGGAATGTGAAAAAAATGGTTATTCCATTAATGCATTAGAGAAGCAAGTTCAAAATCAGGTTAGGGAGATATTAAGAAACGGGCAAATGGAACTATTCATGAAGTTATTAAAAAGAATAAATAAAAAATGAAGACCTCAACAGCAGGAATAAGACATTCTTATGAGAGATTAATATTTCAAATATGAGATTGGCTGCAGAGATAGAATGGTATGTACAATGCTACCCCAATTGCTAACTTATTGAAAACATGTTGAATGTGCATTTATAATAGAAATAAAATCAGCAGTGTGGTTACAGTCAATAATAGTAAATATTTTAACTTAGAAACACTTTTAACAATGACACAAATTATTTTCTTGCATCTTAATATAGCCAAAAGCCTCTTGTATGTTTTTATTGTAAGCAAATAATCTATAGCATGTAACTTGTATGTAGCTTTGATTTTTGGCTACATACATACAGCCTTACTACATTACAATAAACCATAGTGGGTCAAACAAATGGTAATAATTGGAGGATAATTTGACTTTTGAAAAAAAGAATTGATGCTTTAGACTCAAAGCTATTCTTCCTTTAATCATTTCTTTCTTTTCATGATTTTAAAAATCTTTCTGTCAACAAAGTCCCCACAGAGTTTCATGATTAGTGGAATACAATTTTAAGAGATGAGGACAGAGAGATTAATTTGTGTGGAATCATCTCATTAGGGATTTCAGTGGCAGAAAGTTTAGGTTGTGGGGTAAGTTGTTTATTACCAAAGTATGAATGTTCTACTGTAACTTTTTGGCTGTTTTATAGAAAAGGGCTGTGTATAAAAAGAAGGAACCAGAATATGTGATGTTTGTGATTGAGAAGATAGATAGCTATAGTTTGATGAAGATTAATAAGGCTTGGCCATCTAATGGGAAAGGTAATCTAATCATTTGATAGCTATTATACTCCATCTTTGATTCTGAAAGCATTGACTGTCTTCTGGGAAAATAAAGAGTGGACCTTTTTAAAGTCTCTTAATCATAAACAACAAACAGTATCTGTAATGAGCTTTATTTAACTTGTATTTTCTATATTTAATCTAGACAATAGAGGTATTAGAAAGACAAATAGTAAAGAATATACATTAATAATAGTGTCCTGTTTATGCATGGTACCTATTGGTGTTTAGAGTTAGTTAGCATTATATAAGTACATTCACTCTCTCCTCTCAACTCATCCCCTTTCCAGGAACAGAAAGAATAAAGGATTATGACTTTATTCTTATAAGAGTTTCTTGTGTAGAAATGCAAAGACAAGTTTATGGAGTCCGCCTATTGAAGGATAAAGTTATAGATCAGAAAGACGTTAGTAAGCTAGCTACTTAGTACAGTTCTACATATCACGTTCTATCTTTTCCCTGAGCAATTAACAGACTGTTCTCTTTATCATATTGATGTGTAGTCATTATGATACCTTTTCAAGTAGAAGAAGTCTTTTTTCCTCTATAATTGTACATAAAGCACTCTTGTGAAATTTAGTAATGTAAAACGAAAATATAGTTCTTTGGGACTTTAACTTTTGTGTTCATACATGCAATCAATATATTTCCAATGATCTATGTGAACTGTAACCCAGTAAACACATATGGAAGAGAATTTCTTCTTCAGCCCTGAAATACATCAAATTTTGTATTTCTAATTTTAAGACATTGTAGACGAGCCTAGTCCCTTAGCTTTTGCAGGTTTCTTTAAAAAAATCCTCAGGCCAGACGCAGTGGCTCACGCCTGTAATCCCAGCATTTTGGGAGGGCGATGCTGGCGGATCACGAGGTCAAGAGACGGAGACCAACCTGGCAAACATGGTGAAACCCCGTCTCTACTAAAAATACAAAAAGTAATTGGGCATGGTGGTGGACGCCTGCAGTTCCAGCTACTCAGGAGGCTGAGGCAGGAGAATCCCTTGAACCAGGGAGGTGGAGGTTGCAGTGAGCCGAGATCATTCCACTGCACTGCAGCCTGGGCGACGGAGCGAGACTTGGTCTCAAAACAAACAAACAAACAAACAAATCCTTAATAGTTTTAGCTCTCATTTTGGTCCATATGTTCTATTTCTTGGCTTTTCTCCATGTTTAGGGCCTCCTGGGTGTAAAAATATTACCTAAATAACTCTGAGGCTTTATCTATCTACAAGTAGAAAGGATTCCAAATGAAAGGGTAGCAACATTCTTATCTAGTCAGAACTTGCAGAGAAGATAATAAATGCCAAATGAACATTGCAAAGAGAAAACAAAAAGTATATTCTCAACTTGCTTTAGTTTAAATTTCTCTCAACAAACCACAAAATTATGAAATTAAAAATTAAAAAGGGAAACTGCAATTAAGATTCTGTGAACAGCTGACTAATATAAATATTTTATACAGTATGATTCCCAGAGACCCCTTTGAGTACATCAATTGGTTTGAATGGCTGTTTACTTGCAGTCTGTTTTCATTCAGGCTTTTAACTGAAAAGCTGGAATGTGTAGTTTGGCAATAAGGAGACATGTTAAATTTGAGATGTGTTTAAATGTTACAAAATAAAGGTTTGAAATATGTTTTGTTAATTTTAAATCATGAGATACTTAGCAATGTCGCATTTGAAAATATTTTCTTTATAAAAATTCATTAATTATTTTAAAATTATCGCCCCTACACTGAAAGACTCTTATTTATATAGACAACCTAAAAAGAGTATATTTCTACATTTTTACACTTAAGTAGTCCCTGTACTTAGCTTTATATGTAATAATGTCTATGTGAATATATGATTCTATAATATTCAGATTTTTTTCTTTTTCTAATGAGAATCCTTTGACAATTATAGAAAACTTTAAAGTTATACCTTTAAGATTATGTTAAGTGGTAAAGTTTAGAGATTACAGTGTCCATTATGAGGATAGGCTTTTAGGTTGTACTGAAACTGTTTATCTAAAAATAGTAAGGAAAGTTTAGGTTTAATTTAAATACTATGTTACAAATAAACTTTTGGAGGAATTTTGATCTATGTTACCTTTTACCTCATTACTCTTTTAATTTTTGAAAATTGTTCCTATTGTTCTTCCTTGAAATTTTCTTCCCTCACAATTTGTCCATTTTAAAATAATAGGATACTCACTGCAACAGGAATGAAATTTCTGCATTTTTCCTTTCAAAGGTATTTAATTAAGAGAAAGAAAACAAGAGTGGAAATGAAGCATGTCTGGTTATCCTGTGTTTGACTCATACTGCTGGCAAAGATAGGGATAAAGCCATACAGTAATCATTACACTTCTTAAAGCAGACCATGACAATTGATTTCCATTATCTAGCATAGCATCTACCATTGTGCATGCTTCTCAGATTTTAGAGGACACAGACTCTTAAACAGAAAACTCTAACTTTAAAAAAAGTCACCAACACCAATTAAAAGATGTGGAATATGAGTGACTTCAAATCTCAAAGAGAGATATAATTATACATTTTTATATCTAACGGTTGAAATCTTTGATCAAAAGGTCCGTTTCAACATAATATCATGATTTGAATCATTGCATTTTATGCAAATGTTGAATGTTATTGCCCACTAACCTAAATCAGAATATTTAAAACCTATAGAATGCTATGGTCCACTAACTTAAATTGGAATATTTTATACTCCTCACTTACTTTGTTCTTTTCTTTTTTTGGGGATTACTTTTGTTTGCCTATTCTTAAAACATATCATGATGGCAAGAAAATAGAACTATATTTATCCCTTCAGTTCAAAAAAGTAATTACTAATTACATACTGTTTATTGAATGACTTGTAGGGCTGTGTTTACACTGTGGGAACAAGAAAGTTGTATCTTGTGTCTTACCAAAAGAAATACTTCCTCATATTAACAGTTGATTTTAAATGTAGATCTGTAATTTTATTGAACAAGAAACTGAGACAGTGAAGTGACATCCAGAAAAATCCCTTCAGACTACACAACAAAACCCTTGATTCTCAGTATAACATCCCATGTGCAAGACACCTGTTTTAAGTTTAAACAAAAATATCCACATGACTTAAAGTTTATATAATGCACACTTAGCTTTACTGTTAATGATACCACTCTGATAAAGTAGGTGAGTAATCAATATGGATGTTTCCATTGAGTACTGCATATGTATAAAGTGAACATAAATGAAGGAATGAAGTTGTTGAGATTTTTTTATTTCCCACAGATTAATTCCATTCAAAGTGTCTTTCAGCTATCTAGAAGCTTGTTTTGTTCTTCCATCACTTCAAGGGTTTTTGATCCCACCTGACTTACACGCTACCACTTGGGGCATAGCAGAAATATTTTAAATGTAGAAAAATGTAAAACATTATTTTTTAAAAAGCATTTAAAACATATGCATTTTCTAAGCCTATTATTACCCTTTCAAAACATTCTTTCATTAAAAATGGATGCCTAGTTTTGTATATTTATGGTACCTAATGAATAATAAAAAAACTATGACTTGCTTAATAGACATCATGCCAGACAATTTCAAATTAAAACCCCTGCAACACTCCATGTAGAATAAGCCATGATGGAAGCAGAAAGATGCAAATTCTCAAGTATACCTTATGCAGCTTCTGATAATTGAGTCACTGGAAAAGTGCCACAGGACCATTTGGCTGGCTGCATGGAAGAGTATGCTGACCTGAAATAACAGCCACACATGTAACCTCTCAGCCTATAGCTAAGCTTGTTCACTTGATTTTCTCTCCAAGGAAACATTTTGTAGGGCCAAATGGGCACTATCAGTATGATTGTTCTATGATGGCTGCTGGATGATGAAAACCAAGAAAGGAGGCACAGATGAAGGAAAAAGTGGCTATGGCTATTCTTCTTCCTGTGGTAATTTTTGAGTCAATGTCCTGGCACAGTTTAATGTACAAGATTCTGAAGTGGGAGCTCACTATCTTTGGGTCTGAGGCTGCACTTGAAGGAAGTTACCTTTATTCCTAATGTCATCCTTTGTAAGTCTTTGTATGTTAGTTGCAGTGCCAACTCCTTAATGGATACTTGTATATATAGGCTATTGATGCTTCCTCTCCCACAAAATGTTTGATGCTACAAGAAGCAGGAAAATATTGTGGAAGAAATTATTACAAATGATTTTACAGCAAGAGCATAAATTTCTTATTAAACAAACTTAATTATGGGGGACATACATTAATTTATAAAATAGAACTGGTCAGTTAGGGTTCTAACTTTCCTTTGTAAATTTCAGTACTTCATCTACCTTATAATAATCCAAAGGTACTTATACTCTCCCCAGGATTTCCAAACTGTTGTTTTTATGGATCAGCAATAATATGTATTAAAACACTCTGATCCCACATATTTATTAAATCAAACTGACTTCTGAAAAATGTCATTTTCTACTCTCTTTTTCCTTTTCTACTTTGTCCTCTTTCCCACAGCAGGTGATTTATACTTTGGTTATCTGATCGGGCCTGACTTTTTCTTGAAAGAATGAAGGTTAACGGCATTTTCTCTCTGTCTTTCTGTGTCCTGCGTCATCAATTTCCACCTATCAATAAATGAGACATCGACTTTTTGACTAATGAAACACTAAATGTAGAACTGTTGGTTCTTCAATAATAGCACATGCTGCCTCATTGTTTTGGGGAAATATAAGAAAAGATTCATGGGATAAAGAAATATTAATTTTAAATGCTTGTGGAAAAGAACTGGTCAAAGAGTTGGGAAGACATTTAGAAAAGGAAGATATTAGAAGACCTGTTGGCTAAGAGAAGTATAAGAAGAGAGCCTGAGAAATAGTTTGGATTTGACATAAAGAGTCACAGCTTTTCAGTCAGTGTGAAAAGCATTGTTTTTAAGTAGTCAAAGACAAAAACATTTCGCTTAAGGGATCAAGGTAAATGCACTGTTCATTGAAAGAATGGGAAGAAGTAAGTAGGTAATGAGTAGCTGCCTCGATGTCTCTTTTTTTCCTTTTTTTTTTTTTTTTTTTGTGAGACAGAATCTCGCTCTGTCGCCCAGGCTGGAGTGCAGTGGCACGATCTCGGCTCACTGCAAGCTCCGCCTCCCGGGTTCACGCTATTCTCCGGCCTCAGCCTCCCGGGTAGCTGGGGCTACAGGCACCCGCCACGACGCCCGGATGATTTTTGTATTTTTAATAGAGACGAAGTTTCACCGTGTTAGCCAGGATGGTCTCGATTTCCTGACCTCGTGATCCGACTGCCTCGGCCTCCCAAAGTGCTGGGATTACAGGCGTGAGCCACCGCGCCCAGCCTCGATGTCTCTTAATGATTGGTTAGTGTGAGCCCAGACTGGTGTTTGGGCAGACACTCAGGAATGACTCTTTGTATTTCTCTTGTCTGTCTAAACTTCCCCCCTCCCGTCCCCCCCGGCTCTTGTTGACCAGGCTGGAGGGAAGTGGCATGATCTTGGCTCACTGCAACCTCCGCCTCCTGGATTGCTTCCTCAGCCTCCCGAGTAGCTGGGATTACAGACATGCACCACCACACCCGGCTAATTTTGTATTTTTAGTAGAGACCGGGTTTTGCCATGTTGGTCAGTCTGGTCTGGAACTCCTGACCTCAGGTGATCCACCCGCCTTGGCCTCTCAAAGGGATTACAGGCGTGAGCCACCGCACCCAACGTATCTAAACTTTCACTTTCATTCAGGGGACCTAGATCATGCTGAAGCTGGTGATGACCAACCATTTGCTTTATTTTCAGTCTTTCAATTTAGTTGTCAATCAAATTTTAAGCATAAATGAGTACAAATTTAGAGCTGGCATTAAAAAGTACCTTCGTGATCAACCAGTTCACATTTCACGGATAAGAAAGTGAGAATATAGAGCAGGGAGTAATTTTCCTGAAGCTGTGCAGCTGCAATTATAATATTGTAAAGTTTTATGCCCTATTACTCATTTTCAGCTACGTTGTCAGTGAAATACAGATCCACCCATGTGAAGTATCATTTTTCCTTTATGAGTAAACATTTTTTGAGATGTCAGTAGATGGACTTAAAGACTCAGAGCTGGATCATAACAGGACAGGGTCTAGACTAACCCCAGGTATTTTTCACTACATCATGTTTTCTGCCATACTCAAGGCCTGCAAAAAAAGCAATAAGAAAATGCTGGGAGGGTCAGATTTATTACTGTCATTAGTATAAGGTGAGAGAACTAAAATATTTTTTTAACACAGCAATCATCTAGCATTATTTTATGTTCTGCTAAATGGAAATATAGAAGATTTAACTAGTTTAACAGAAATATTTTCAGCAGAAGTACAAGAATAAACATTAATGAAAAGTGTATCATCCAGTAATATTACCCAAAATACCTATGTAGCATTATGTGTCCCTGTCTCACCAGATGCCAGAAGTTCTGTAGATAATAAAAGGATAAATAAAAAATAGGGTTGCTCTCGATTACCCAGAGAAGAACAGACACGCTTAAGAGTAATTGAAATGAAGGAGAGCTCAGAATGAGGAGTAAGTCAGTGGAAGAGGATTGGCTGTAAGAAATCTCACCTTCAACTCCTTCCAGAAACTTGGCAGGACTTCCAGAGGCCAGAAGTAATCCAGATTTCTTCTGAGGATCAGATAGAGTTTCTCTTAGAACCTCCCAGGGGTTGAATGACAAGACCATATTGAAATCCCTTAGAATTTTTTTCTTTTAAAACAGGCTTAAAAGATTGTAGGTTACTAGTTTAAAACATAGACTGTATATTTCAGGGTATTTTTTACTCACAGTCTATAAATTCAGCTAAAATTTTTCAAGTAAAATCCATGGTAAATTGGCTTCACTTTAACCCCAACTCTAAGGGTTAGTTCCAAATATTAAGGAAGGTTTGATGTCTAAGTAAACTTCATTTTTCTCTTCTTCATTCTTTGTTATAGTTCTTCTAAATAAGTCACTCCCAGTTGAAACCTTGTATTTTAACTATTATTGATACACTTCATGGACTTAATAGATTCTTACGGTTTAAAAACAAAAGCAAAAACAATGTCAACATAATTTGCAGTTTATGTAGTTTTGCCCACTATGCCTTGTTTGAAAACCAGTTTGTAGGTCTGGATGAGCTCTTAAGAAACCACTTATGAAAGAGCACGTATCTGTCCATTTACCGAAAAATAACTGTAAGATGATATGGCATCATAACAAAATGAGTCGATAACATGCTAAGTCCTGTCTTGAATATGTGACTCTATCTGTTTCTGGCTCTATACTTGTGCAGTTCTTAGGGATGGAAGGAGTAGTGGGAAAAAAGTAAGGGGGGAAAAAAACACAACAGATTCAGAGGTCTGAGTGAAATTGTGATGCTCCTTTTAGTATGTTGAGCAATGACAGACATTATCTGAAATCATATGTATGATACTATTAAAACATTAACTTGGTAAAAATACTGGCAAGAAACTAAAGATCTAGTCTGTGTCTGTACCTGTGCCTATCTTGCATGTTTGTTTGTCAAATACTCTGAGGAAATAAATTATTTAACTCTGTCAGGCCAATTTTTCTTCCTTCTAACTCTTGAGCAACAGAAGGATTCCAATGAATGTATTAGTTGTTTTAAGCACTTTAAAGCAGATATTTAAATCTAAAAAAAAGTATTTCAATTACTTTATAAAAAAACTGAGAGCTTTTTTAAAAAAGGCAAAGAGCTTTTTCTTAAAAGGGAATAATGACTGAATATATTTCTCATCAAAGTGAAGGATTAATAGCAACGAATAAAAGTCTTCCACAAACTTCTACACAATGTGCTGCGAAAATTCATTTTCTCCTCCTTTTTGCTCTCTGATGTTTTGGCTCCTTGCCCTTTATACAACTAACACGTTTAGTTTTGTCAAATTGGAGAAAACACAACAGATCATTTTATACGTGAACTAACATTTGTAAAGAAGTATATGCTTTTGTATTGTCCCACAATAAAAATAGTCTAAGAATAGGTTATAGTCTTTGTTTTCTGCAAAATGATGAATACAGCTAATCGTGCATGATTTGTATTTATTGTTTATGTGGCTGGTAGAGCTTTACTGATGAACCGAAAATTGTCAGTATTATTGAAATATTTTAACATAACCTGAGAAATTCAGAGAAGCTCTCTGAACATCTTTAGGACATTTATGTGGTCTCTCTTAGTTACTAGCTTCAGATAATTTATTTTAATTAAAAGCAGATGAAACGTCAACACAATGAACGGGAGAGACATTTAGCTAGAAAGAGTCTGAAGAAGTTTCAGACTTCTTTTAAATGCATAGATGTAAAATTGGTGTAGTTAGAAAACACACCAATTTTACATCGTAGAAACTACGCAATTTTATATTATTCATTTAAAAATATAATTTTATTATTCAAATTCTTGTATATAAAATTTCTATGTAAGAGAAAATAATCTGTCTTTCTAGATGTGAAATTAAAAGCTTCCTCGCAGTGAGACAACATTTTTCTTTCTGGTTAAAGATATAACAATTTAAAGGAAATGATCTTTTAAAGAATACTTCGGTGTTTCCAAAGATTCTATTGTTTAATCTGCTAAGGAATTCGGTTCTCACATCAGTAGAAATTTTAAAACTCCAACAGGACCATACTATTTCCTCAATAATAGCAAGGGAATTAACTTTAATACTGTAGATTCACAAGAAACCGCTATGATAAAAAGATGCCTCTCAGTCCTATTATTTAATTGATCTTTTTGGAAGAATTCATTTGTACTCCAGAAAAAAATGGTAAAGTAGGTTATTAAGTTCTTTCAAATGTATGAAAACAATGGTGACTAATACCCAGAAATCTTTTTATGAAAGGCTTTTGTGTTTGAACCGTCTATATTCTAATCTCTAATAGGTGGTTCTAGGCTTACTATTATTATTATTTTAAGCCTAAAACTTCCTTGGTAGAATTGAAATAAATTTGATTTAAATTCCTTTTATTCACTTAAGATTGCATGAAATGGGTTTTACTTGCACAATGTAAAATATGTTAAATTTCAAAGCATTGTACTTTACCCTTCATTTCCTGTCTAGTCATTTAGAGAAAGCCACACTGTGTGGCAGAAAAAACACCAATTGAGCAGTCAGGAGACATGGGTTCTAGCTATTTGACCTTGAATTAAACTTCAATTAACTTCTTTATGCCTCAGGGTCCATATCTGTTACATAAAGCAGTTTTCAGAGGTTGCAAATCAGCGGTCATAGCTAGATTTAGCCCACAGATATGTTTTGCTTGACCCACATAGTATTAAAAAAAAAAATGAAAATGGTTGTATCAATTTACGCTCCCATCAGCAGTGCATTTGGGTCACAGTTGCTCTATATTCTTACCTATACATAGTATTGTCAACCTTTTTCATTCTACATATTTTGGCTTATTTGTTGTCATATGTCATTATGGATTTAATTTGCATGTCCCTGATGACTAATAAAGTTAAGTGCCTTTTCATTTGTTTCCCAGCCTTTTGGATAGCCCATTGTGTGAGACGTGTGAGATGCCTGTTTGATTTTTATTCCTTTGGCCTATTTTTTTGAAGTTGAATTGTCTGGGTTTTTTTCTTATTGATGTGTTAATGAGTTCTTTAGATATTCTAGATATGAGTCTTTTGTTGAATAAATGAATTCAAAGCATGTTCTCCCACTATGTCTTGCCTTTTCATTCTTTTAAAGGTGACTTTAGATAAACTAAAATTTTCAAGTTTAGTGAAGGTCGACTTTTCAACCTTTTCCTTTATAGTTAGTATTTTTTAATTTTGTTGTTTAAGGAATATTCCTCTCCTCTAACGCACTCATAAAAGTGCGTTCCTTTGTTATATTCTAGAAGCTTTATCTATATACCATCTGAATTAATTTAGTAGATATTCTGGCACATATTCTATGATTCAGTAATTCAATTTCAAGGTATAGACACAAGAGAAGTGCATACATTTGTGCATAAATAAAATGTTCAAGAATGTTTATGGCAGTTTTATTCATACTGGCCAAAAATTGGAAACAGCTGTTTATCAGCTACAAAATGTATTGTGTTATACTTACGCAAAAGAATATTACACAGGAGAGAGAACGAACTACATTGCATGCATCAACATGGGCGTATTTCACAGATCGAAAGTAAAAGAAGCCAGGCACAAAAAAGTAAATTGTGTGTGATTTTTCTTAAATAAAATTCCAAACTAGGCAAAATAATTATGATGACTGGTAACTGAATAGTGATTACCTTTTGGAGAAGGAAAAGTTAAGACTTGAGAAGGGATATGAGAAAGATTTCTGGATGGCTGATAATGTTCTTTTTCTCTGGGTGGTGTGTGTACAGTTCCGTAAACATGGTGAAAACTCATCCATGTGTACACACAAAATTGGCCCTCTCAATAATTATTAAGTATTAAAAAAAAAAAAGAAAGGTAAATATTTATGAGGCTAATATTTTAGGCATATGTAAAGATAAAACTATCATTGCTTATGGAATATAGAACTAAGATACTAGCTCAGAGTAATCTCTATTAATCCATGTCCACCTTTCTATAAGATTCCTAACCAGTCTTACTTCTAATTTTCCTGCACAATTACAGATTATTCTTGTCAAAATACCTCACTTTTGATCATGTTGTCTGCCTGCTTAGGAATCTTTAATAATGCCCCTCCACCTATAAACTGCGTATCTTAAACATTTAAAGTGTCTATAACACAACGCTGGCTGTGTGCAGGAAGTAACCAATAGGTATTGAGGACCTATTATGTATTAGGTGCATTAAATTGGTTACTTTAGTAAATTTAACCCTTATATCAGACCTATTAGTTAAATAATATAATGCCATATTTTATGTTGAGGACACTGCGTTTTTACGTAGTCTGAAGTTAGTTTATAGGGATAAGGAACAACATAAAAATACAGATCTCTAAGACTCCAAAGACTATTTTTATTACACCACATAGCTCCTACAGTCACGTATAAGTTCCCAGTCTATTTTATCCTCAATTTCTCATCTTTATTTCAAACTAACTTCATTAAAAATCTACCTTCCTCAATCTGTCTTACACTTTTTTATTTCCTATATTTTCTTCATTCTAATTCCCCTAAAGATGTGAATTATTTTCTATTTTCTATCTACATGTATGTTATTCATTCTTCCAGATCACTTTTAAGTCTACCTTTATTCTAATGCTTTTCTTAACCACCAGGGTTATAATAATCTTTTTCTCTTCTGAAATCTTAACTGGAATTATTGCTGGTTACAAATTATTTATTATGAATAATATATTTTAAATTCAGTTATTTTTAACTTGGTATCTTATTTTCATAATTATGTTGAGTGTAGAGAAAATGCTTATACTTTTTCATCTTTTCCCTCAAAAGTATTCAAAAACAATTTTAAAATGAAGTATAGTTTAGGAATAGTGCTCTATTAGTTGGAGTTTTATAGGTCTACATAAAAAATAAATTTTGTGGGTTCAGTTTTACATAAATACAATTATGCCTTTTACTCAAATAGATAGGTGCATGACGTGTAGATGATAAACAGATAAATAACCTGAAGATTTTCTTTTTTTTTTAAACTTCCTTATCTCCTACTCATGCTCTCATTCACTCCCATAGGTCTTCCATCCCCACCTCTACACCAATGTAGATTGCTCTTCTCAATAGCCACAGCAAATAACACATTGGCCTCATTTAACTTGGACCCTCAGTGATTTGACCACTGCATTTGACCACTCTTCCTTCTGAAACACTGTTCACTGTGTTTCCATTGCAAAATACTCTTGATTTTTCTTTTTCTTCATTCACTACTCTATCACAGTCCCCTTTGCATACTCTTCCTCCTCTATATTAACTCCTAATATTGGAAGATATTTACTTATTTATCCATTCACCTACTGAAGAATGTCTTGGTTAATTTAATGTTTTGGCAATTATGAATTAGGTTGTCGTGAGCATTGGTGTGCAGTTTTTTGTATGGACATAAATGTTCAACCCCTTTGGGTAGACATTTTTATGGAATTTTGATGGAGGGGATAATAGCCAAATAATAAAATACAAAGGGTTAGGCATTGATATGTACTGTGGAGAAAAACAATACAGGGTAAGGAGAATTATGCGGACTGAGGCTGCAATTCTCCAGTTTACAGAACTGGCTCCATAATTTGTGAGTCCTTGTGCAAAATAAATATTGACTTTACAAGTTGCACACCCAGAAAGATAGCCCTGGGTGGCTGTGGGAATCACTGAAATAATATGTGAGCAAAGACTTTTAGGAGGCAGGGAATGGAGGGATGCACATCTATGAGAAAAATTGTTCCTGACTGAAGGGATAGCAAGAACAAAGTCCTTCAGGCAGGAGCACATCTTGTAGATTCAAGCAACAGTGAGGCTCGCAGCATGGCTAGCTCCAGCAGAGAGAATAAAGGGGCTAAAGTCCAAGATCAAATGGTGGGTCAGGATGGGTAGGGTTTCATAAGCCACTGTGAAGATCTCGGTTGGTAATTTGAGCATGGTTTAGAGCACATCTGACCTAACTTTCCACAGGAACATCTTGTTTTTATGTTAAAGAATAGATTGTAAGAGAAGAGTGACAATATGTGGGGTCAAGTCCTAACTGACATCTTCATCTGAATTTCTCATAGACACTTCAAATGTAACATGTCCAGTAAATAATTCTCAATATTTTCTCCCAATTTTTTCTCCTCAATCTTTTCCTTATCAGAAAATGACATCAGCATTAATTTCGTTGTCTAAGCCAAAAAAGCTTGATTCTTGTTCTTCCTTAATCTCCCCCCATCTCCTTAGTCAGCAACTCCTGTCACTTATGTCCAAAATAGTAATCTTCAATCCATCCACCCCATCCATCTTCACTGACATTTTCACTCACCTAAGTCACAAGTTTCCCCTTCCTGGGCTGCAATAACCTCCTAATTGTTTCCCACCACTTTCACTCATGTTGTATATAGCAGCTTATGTATTCATTTTAAAGTACAAATAAAATTATATCTTTTCTCTTCTTAAAACCCTTCAATTCAAAGCTTCCTCACTGTATTTTGAATATAATGACAACTGCTTGCCATGTTCCACAAGGCACTGTACGATCTTGTCCTGTTCTGGTCCTGTTCCTGGTCTCACATTCAGTCTCATGTTCCTCCCCCAATTAGCTCATTGTCTGCTATCCACAGTGTTCTTCTGACAATTGCCTCACTAATATTACCTCTATCATAATAGTGGTAATGTACAGCAGGTAAAAACTAAGAGGAAATATTTTTCACAAATATTTGGTCACATATTTAATAATTTACAATAATAACAATAAGATACTTCTCTTGTTCACCATTGTCTTACCAGTTGTGTAAAAGTGAGTACCACATTATAGGTACACCACAGATATGCAGTGTTAGAGCAACTAGATTAAAAGCAAGTGCCTGTTAATTCAAACTCTAGTTCTTTCTGAGGCTATAAGTGTTCTATCAAGTGGAAGTAATAAAATTTAATTTATTTCAAAGACTTCAACTAGTTTGTGCTGTATTTTCCAAATAAACACCATACTAAAAAAAGGTATTTTTAGCCCCATGAAGAAATACCATGAAGAAAAAGGTATTTTTAGCCCCATGAAGACCTGATAATCTTCCTAAATTATATAAAATACCTGCCATAGCTATAGGTTTCATTTTAGTGACTCTAAACTTGAGAATAATTCAAATGACAGTAGATTAAATTACAAATAAAAAGTTGTATATATTTTTTTCAATTCAGTGATTATGGGACACAATAACAACACTTCTGAGGTGAAATATAACTTTGTGGATATAGCAGTTAAGTTTGAGGAAGAACTAGAAAAAATATAGTCACAAACATTTGCGCATTGGCCAAGCATTTAGTAATATAGTATTGTATTTAGGGAATTTTGTTTCACGAATTCTCTTTCTTTCCACTTGGGCTTTTAGGCACAATGGAGTATTAAAGGGGGAAGTTTTGAAGTGAAACTGGGGTAACTTTAACCTCAGTTTTTCTCACAAGAGGAAAAGTAAAACTGCCTTCTGACCTTCAGTCTTTACCTCCATCGCTATTAACATATACATTAGGGCAACAAGTCAATGTAAAATTAAAACCTCACTTTTAATTGTTTCTCATCATATCCATTATCACCTTATTATATGTTGACTGTAGTTTGTGGCCTTTCCATGTCACCAGAAGTCTTGAAAGGGACTCATATTGAGTAGCTCAATATACCCAGCTGCTACTTTCCAGATACTCTAAGAGATTCATAGCCAAACTGGGGAGATAAGGCACAAATGAATTCACTTGGGGGACAGGACTAAAAACCTGCCAGTTAAGGTTTACCTTGTGATGTTCAGGAAACATTTGCCAAACATACAATATTTTTAAAAAATGAGAATGTCGGCAACTAAAGGCATAGCTATTGCCCTCAAGAATTCACAATCTAAAGGAAAATGTGATAAACAAATGTGTAATGGTAATCATCTTTAGTAAATACGATATAAGATGGAGGAGAATCTAACCATCCAATATGGGGAAGGTGTCTTGAGGTCAAGAAAGTCTTCAGAATTAGATAATAATACTGAAAAAAGTATGAAGAAAAAGAAAAATGTAGTGAAGGAGTAGTTCATTTCAAACAGTAAAAAACAACTTGGGGTAAGAGAAGATGGTACATTTGGGAAATAATATTTTCACTGACAGGCAAGAATGTCATGATATAATAGAGTAGAAAAAGGTCCCAAAAGATAAGTTCTCAAGATCAAGTAAGCACCTTTTGATCTGAGCATTCTCTTTTTGATGGTGACCAAAGGCATATTCTTAAGGACATTTCTGTCTTGGCTTTCTTAGGATGAGTGTTCTCTGAGAAATAGCCCAGTCTCCAGCTACCCACTATGAAAAGGGGTAAAGTTCAAGGAACGAAAGTGTCTGCTGGCATTTATTTGTTTCCCTATAATTCTACTGATAGTTTAAATATTTCTTCTCACAGTGTCTCTATTCAAATACTAACAAGTCAGAACATACACTAAAAAGGATATTTTACTGTTGCAAAGTCTGTAATATTAAGATTACACATTTCAACACCTAAATCTGACACTTTTATTAGAGAATCACATTAGGAAAAAATGAAACTTGAACTCCTTCTCCTTTTAGGAGTCTAATGCTTTTTTGGAAAGCATGCTGCACTTTCATTGAAAATTCTACTTTGATCTTCAGTGAGTACAGATATTCTGCACCTCACTTATGCTTAAGACAATGCAACGTGTTTGTTTTGTCATTACTACTAATCCTGCTTTGATTTCTTTGAACTGTTGGCAACAGGTAATTCAGCTTAAGTCTTTTCTAGACAGGTTTTGTTCTTTATTGGATGATAAAATTTCTCTGGTGTTAACACCTAAAAAGACTGTCTACTTTCGCTTTCCTCTTCTAATTATCGGATATACTGTTAGACTGCATCCAAGAAACCAATTTAGCATTGTAATTGAGGAGGACCATATTAATTTAAGCAACATCTGACCTTTTCTAAAAAGAGAAGTTTAAAAAGACAATCAAAGAGGTAACCCCAAACTCCTAGGATTAAACAAATAATGCTTTAGGAAACAGTTTCTGGGTGCCATCATTCACAACTTTTTCTTCATTTTATATTTGCTATAAACATACTAGGAATTTCTGGTATAAAATATCAGAAAACAAATGAATGCTGTTCTGTGTTAAAATATCAGCAACAACTTGGCAAAAATATACAATGGTGAGCATAGATAAATATGTTTTTAGATTTCAATAAGCCAGTTCTTTTTAATAAAATATAATTTTAATGAATTCCAAACTTAAATGTCATTTATTCCTAAGATTTTCCAGGCAATATATATTTGTGCAAACACCTGGCAAAATTCTAGATATAACATCTGGTAGGTGTGGATGAAATTCATTAGACTAAATCTTCTAAGCATAGATGTTTGCCAAAGCTTTGATATGACAAGCACTTATTCCCAATGGCAGCCATTTATTCTTTGCCAGTTCATAAGTGCTTCCTTCTAGCAGAGGATTGCATTTCCGCTGGCATTTGAAACACTGGCTACCACATCAGTATATATTAGAATACATGTGCAGAGAGATTACTATCAATCCAAAACAACCGAATGGGAGTTGCAGTTTGCAGAAGATTGTTGAGCTAAAAGTCAGCAGAGTACTCATGGCTTTAGCGAGAAAGTTTTAGCAAGGGAAGGAAGTACGTGCACATGTCTGAAGGGTCACTTCTTGAGTATTTGATTAGGGACAAAAATAGGATTCCTGAAAAGTCTTTTTAATGGGAAAGATAGCAGTCAGGCTAGTTTGATAAAGAAATACTTCTGCTTTCTACTTTGGGGTCTCCCAATAAGCAACAGGAAAATGTTTTGCATTTTTCTTCAAGTGGACATGTAAGCAAATGGTTATCATGGAAGCTATTTACAGATACGACTTAGGTGCTAGGAAGAAGAGTTGACAAGGAAACGATTTGCTTTAAAGCGATCCTAAACAATGCATACAACTTACCAGTTGTTAAGTTGTCTTTCTTTCTCAGTATATGTCTCCAAGAAATTAAGCCTCTACTAGTAAAGTAATGCATGCTGATATGATTCTTTATTTGTAAGAATAGTGTAATGAAATCTGTAAGCAGATGAGAACAAAGAAAGTATACATATACATACATACATATACATACATACATATACATACATACATACACACACACATATATTCTAATGTTAAACCAAAAAAAAAAAAATCTTCTGTGACTAGCCAAATGATAACAATAATTAAACTTCAGGATGTATGTCATCAATGACCAAGTCTGAGTCAGTCATATATTATTCCTAAATTTACTCTGAAAGATGTAAAACCAATTTATCTCAATTCTTGTAAAAATTTCATATTTTGTGTACACTCACCAAATAATTCCAGAAAAAGAGTTCCTTTTGGATTTATGTGATTTATTCAGTTACTTAGAAAAGTCATTACAAAAAAAATTGTAATATTTTTACATATATGCATGTTTTGTTTTGATACAAAGTCTACAGTTATGTCAAAGGTAAAAGATAAAGTATTTCTTGTGTGGGACAATGTTGGATTTTGAATTTAAATATTGCCTGCTGTTGTCACTAGATATGCAATAGCTAGTTAAATAAGATTTGGTTTGACACAAAATTAAATACAATGTATTAAAAATTATCTTAGAATCACTAGGGAGATTTTGTTTATATCCAATGCCGGCCATGTCAGTAAAGCAAGTGTCAATTTAGTAAAAATGCCATTCAAATTTCATATCTGTCCCAAATTATCTACCAGATTTAATTACATATTGCTAATGTACAGATTAAAATTCTCACAAATTAATACAAGCATATAAATTTGCTACAATGGTGAAAATCAGAAAGATCCTAGAAATTCATATTTAAACTCTAATACTGGAAGAAATAATTTATCAAACCTTATTAACACACTGGCTGGGTCAACTTTACCTAGAAATAGCTGTTTCATGTACCCAACTCTTAAGAATCTGCAGACGTTGTAGAGAACTACTCAACGGTTTTTGAGCACCAAAGGTGATGTGTTTATTGCGTTCGTTACAAAGTCAAAGAAGCACTTTCAAAGGTCAAGATTTTGTTTAGACGATAATTTCATTTGATGAATAATAGATCCTGGTCATTCTTCATTATGAACTCAGAGCAATTTCAAATTTCTTTTAAAAAATATTTTAGTATACTTTAAGTTCTAGGGTACATGTGCACAACATGCAGTTTTGTTACATATGTATACATGTGCCATGTTGGTGTGCTGCACCCATTAACTTGTCATTTACATTAGGTGTATCTCCTAATGCTATCCCTTCCCTCTCCCCCAATCCCATGACAGTCCCTGGTGTGTCATGTTCCCATTCCTGTCTCCAAGTGTTATCATTGTTCAATTTCCACCTATGAGTAAGAACATGCACTCTTTGTTTTTTTTTTCCTTGCGATAGTTTGCTGAGAATGATGGTTTCCAGCTTTCATCCATGTCCCTACAAAGGACATGAACTCATCCTTTTTTATGGCTGCATAATATTCCCTGGTGTATATGTGCCACATTTTCTTAATTCAGTCTATCATTGATGGACTTCTGGGCTGGTTCCAAGTCTTTGCTGTTGTGAATAGTGCAGCAATAAGCATACATGTGCATGTGTCTTTAGAGCAGCATGATTTATAACCCTTTGGGTATATACTCAGTAATGGGATGGCTGGGTCAAATGGTATTTCTAGTTCTGGGTCCTTGAGGAATTGCCACACTGTCTTCCACAATGGTTGAACTAGTTTACAGTCCCACCAACAGTGTAAAAGTGTTCCTATTTCTCCACATCCTCTCTAGCACCTGTTACTTCCTGATTTTTTTAATGATCGCCATTCTAACTAGTGTGAGATGGTATCTCATTGTTGTTTTGATTTGCATTTCTCTGATGGAGACTGATGGTGAGCATCTTTTCATGTGTCTGTTGGTTACATAAATGTCTACTTTTGAGAAGTGTCTGTTCATATCCTTTGCCCACTTTTTGATGGGATTGTTTGTTTTTTTCTTGTAAATTTGTTTGAGTTCTTTGTAGGTTCTGGATGTTAGCCTTTTGTCAGATCAGTAGATTGCAAAAATTTTCTCCCATTCTGTAGGTTGCCTGTTCACTCTGATGGTAGCTTCTTTTGTTGTGCAGAAGCTCTCTAGTTTAATTAGCTCTCATTTGTCAATTTTGACTTTTGTTGCCATTGCTTTTGGTGTTTTAGACATGAAGTCCTTGCCCATGCCTATGTCCTGAATGACATTGCCTAGGTTTTCTTCTAGGGTTTTTATTGTTTTAGGTCTAACATTTAAGTCTTTAATCCATCTTGAATTAATTTTTGTATAAGGTGTGAGGAAGGGATCAAGTTTCAGCTTTCTACATATGGCTAGCCAGTTTTCCCAGCACCATTTATTAAATAGAGAATCCTTTCTCCATTTCTTGTTTTTATCAGGTTTGTCAAAGATCAGATAGTTGTAGATGTGTGGTATTATTTCTGAGGACTCTATTCTGTTGCATTGTTCTATATCTCTGTTTTGGTACCAATACCATGCTGTTTTGGTTACTACAGCCTTGTAGTATAGTTTGAAGTCAGGTAGTGTGATGCCTCCAGCTTTGTTCTTTTGGCTTAGGATTGTCTTCGCAACATGGGCTCTTTTTTGGTTCCAAATGAACTTTAAAATAGTTTTTTCCTATTCTGTGAAAAAAGTCATTGGTAGCTTGATGGGGATGGCATTGAATCAATAAATTACCTTGGGCAGTATGGCCATTTTCACGATATTGATTCTTCCTGTCCATGAGCATGGAATGTTTTTCCATTTGTGTCCTCTTTTATTTTGTTGACCAGTGGTTTGTAGTTCTCCTTGAAGAGGTCCTTCACATCCCTTGTAAGTTGGATTCCTAGGTATTTTATTCTCTTTCAAGCAATTGTGAATGTGAGTTCACTCATGATTTGGCTCTCTGTTTGTCTGTTACTGGTGTATAAGAATGCTTGTGATTTTTGCACATTGATTTTGTATCCTGAGACTTTGCTGAAGTTGCTTATCAGCTTAAGGAGATTTTGGACTGAGATGATGGGGTTTTCTAAATAGACAATCATGACATCTGCAAATAGGGACAAATTGACTTCTTCTTTTCCTAATTGAATACTCTTTACTTCTTTCTCTTGTCTGATTGCCCTGGCCAGAACTTCCAACACTATGTTGAATAGGAGTGGAGAGAGAAGGCATCCCTGTCTTGTGTCAGTTTGCAAAGGGAATGCTTCAGATTTTTGCCCATTAAGTATGATATTGGCTGTGAGTTTCTCATAAATAGGTCTTATTATTTTGGGATACATCCCATCAATACCGAATTTATTGAGAGTTTTTAACATGAAGGACTGTTGAATTTTGTCAAAGGCCTTTTCTGCATCTAAAGCAGTATGTAGAGGGAAATTTATAGCACTAAATTCCCACCAGAGAGCAAGAAAGATATAAAATTGACACCCTAACATCACAATTAAAAGAACTAGAGAAGCAAGACCAAACACATTTAAAAGCTAGCAGAAGGCAAGAAATAACTAAGATCAGAGCAGAACTGCAGGAGATAGAGACACAAAAAATCCCTTGAAAAAATTAATGAATCTAGAAGTTGGTTTTTTGAAAAGATCAACAAAATTGATAGAACACTAGCAAGACTAATAAAGAAGAAAAGAGAAGAATCAAATAGACGCAATGAAAAATGATAAAGGGGATATCACCACCAATACCATAGAAATACAAACTACAATCAGAGAATACTAAAAACACCTCTGCATAAATAAACTAGAAAATCTAGAAAAAATGGATAAATTCCTGGACACATACACCCTCCCAACACTAAACCAGGAAGAAGTTGAATCCCTGAATAGACCAATAAGAGGCTCTGAAATTGAGGCAATAATTAATAGCCTACGAACCAAAAAAAGTCCAGGACAAGACGGATTCACTGCCGAATTGTACCAGAGGTACAAGAAGGTGCTGGTACCATTCCTTCTGAAACTATTCCAATTATTAGAAAAAGAGGAAATCCTCCCTAACTCATTTTATGAGGCCAGCATCATCCTGATACCAAAGCCTGAAAGAGATACAACAAAAAAGAGAATTTTAGACCAATATCCCTGATGAACATCTATGCAAAAATCCTCAATAAGATACTGGCAAACCAAATCCAGCAGCACATCAAAAAGCTTGTCTACCATGATCAAGTGGGCTTCATCCCTGGGATGCAAGGCTGGTTCAACATATGCAAATCAATAAACATAATCCAGCATATAAGCAATTTCAAATTTCTATCACCATTTCCAATGAGTATCATATTCTGGAATACATTCTACAGAAAAAAATATAATACATAGTCTTAGATTAAGGGTTTCAATGCACTAGAGTATCTTAAAAAAAGAAAATCCCCGAGAAATGTAATTTGGTTATGGCAGAGTGAGAAATCTATTTATCAATATTTGGTTATCCATATTTTTTTTTAATTACTGAGAATTCAAATGTGAAGTATCCCCCCAAAGAGAAAGTAACTCACACCATTTACATACAATTTTTTGATACTTTATTGACCAAAAGTAGTTTTCATTTTCTCTCTTCATTATTTCAAACTCCCTGCACTACAGAGTTAAAACTAATTGTCAGATAGTGGGAAATTTGAAATACTTCTGAGTTCAAGAGGTCTCCCTCTAATCCTTCTTCAGTTGGAAGGTACATATTACCAGAGGTTGTTCTTTCATTTGATAAATTACCTGTGTCATGGGGTTGTGGCTTCCTTAACTCTTGCTAATTATGTTTTATGTAATTAATGTTCGTTTATATAATGTCATTATATAACAACTCTAGCACCTTTCAGCATATACATTTGCCTCCAATAGTTCCAAGAAAAATGAAGATATGTGATTTGAAATGTATCAGTTTCTTATTTCCATAGCTATCATTCTTCATCTATTGCCTCCCTCTTTTCTCTTCCAGTCTCATATGAAGAAATCTTTCATTTTACTTTCAAGGTTCAGACCTCTACCTGCATTTTGATTTAGTTTCCCATCAGTTTTCTTTCATTTTGTGAGGTATCCCTATCTTCCCATTTTTTGACATCTCATTCTGCATTTGCCCCTTTCTCCAACATTATAAATAATCTGATATTGTTTTTACTTTAAATGATAACAATAAGCAAAGTAAGAACCATCACTATTAAAAAGAACAACAACAATGACAAAAATTTCAACTCTTTTCCTGACCCTTTTTCTGACCTTCCATCTAAGGTCTATTCTTTCTGTCTCCATTTTTCTCATTGTCTGGTTAATTTTGAACCTGTTAAAATCTGGCTTGTATTTCTTTGACTTTAATGAGATTTTGCTGCATTTAACTTAGAGAATCTATTCTATATTTTTTTTTCTTTAGGATACTAATTCAATTCCATAACTTCAACTATATCCTCTATGATGATAATTACAAAATCTTTATATTCAAAGTCAAACCTATATAGCCAACTATTTGTGACTATCTCCAACTGGATGATCTAAAAGTGCTCAAAAGTAATACATTTACAAGACTGAACTCATCTTCTTTTGTCCAAAGTTGCTTCCCTACCTGAGATGTCTATGTTGGTCTACAGCCTCATTTTTTACTCAGTATACCAGTTAAAAAACTGAGCCTTAGACTAAACAATTTATTTCCTCTTACATCCTACATCAAATTAGTGTTCAAACCTTGAAAATATTACATCTTTAGCACATCTCAAACCACATTTTTCCCATCAGTCTTATATATTGATGCCCAAGTTGTCTTTCTAAAATGTTCATATCGCTTCAGGCTACTCTCTCCTTGGAACCATTCAGTAACTCTTCTACCTACTAGAAAAAGCACACAAAGGATGCTATTTATGATGTTCTCTACTGTTATGTATCCCAGTACATTATTCTCTTTTCATTTAGGGTTCCTGCACCCAATGCACACATTCATTTTTTTAAATACCTAGTACAGATTATTTTAATACTTACTTTAAAACCCATCAATATTACCAAGTGTAATAAAATGGAACTCTTGTGTGCAATAGACCCAAATTTTAACATAATTCTGCATCTTAATAGTTGTTAATTTTGGTAAAGTTTTGTGAGAGTATAAGAATCTGTTTTTTTCTCTGCAAAATAAGGATATTACTACTTTCAAAATATAGTTATTTGGAGGAGTAAATGGGACAATGTATGTACAGTATTTATCAGGATAGCTGGTATCATTTAACAAATGCTAGTACTCTCTTGACTACCTTTCTTAATACAGGCATACCTTATTTTATTTGCCTCACAGACACTGCATGCTTTACAAATTGAAGGTTTGTAGCAACCCTGCATTGAGCAAGTCTATCAGTGCCATTTTTTCCCAACAGCATGTGCTCATTTTGTGTCTCTATGTCACATTTTAGTAATTCTTACAATATTTCAAAACTTTTACTACTATTATGTCTTCTTTGGTGATCTGTCATCAGGGATCTTTGATGATACTATTGTAATTGTTTTGCCACAAACTGCACCCAGATAAGATGATGAACTTAATCAATAAATGTGTGTGTTCTGACTGCTCTACTGGCTAACCCTCCTGTTTCTTTTCTTCTACTCAAGCCTCCTTATTCCCTGAGACATAACAATATTGAAATTTCGCCAAGTAATAACCCCAAATGACCTCTAAGTGTTTAACTGAAAGGAAGAGCCCCACATATCTCCCTTTAAATCAAAAGCTAGAAATAATTAAGCTTAGTGAAGAAAACATGTTGAAAACTGAAATAGGAGGTGGAAATGTAGACCCCTTGTGTCAAACAGCCAAGTTGTGAATGCCAAAAAAAAAAGTTCTTGAAGGAAATTAAAAGAGCGAGTTCAGAGAACACATGAATGATAAAAAAGCAAAACAGCCTTATCGATGACATAGAGAAAGTTTTCGTAGTCTGCATAGATCAACCCAGTTACAACATTCCCTTATGTCAAAGCCTAATCTAGATCAAGGCTCTAATGTTCTTCAATTCTTTGAAGGCAGACAGAGGTAAAGAAGCTGCAGAAGAAACGACTGAAGCCAACAGAGGTTGCTTCATGAAGTTTAAGGAAAGAAGCCACCTCCATAACATAAAAGTGCACAGTGAAACACCATGTGCTGATGTAGAAGATGCATCAAGTTATCCAGAAGATCTAGTTAATATCATTGATGAAGACAAACAGTCTTCCACTGAAAAAAGATGCCATCTAGGACTTTTATAGTTAGAGAGGAAAAGTCAATGCCTAGCTTCAAAGGACAGGCTGACTCTCTTATGAGATGTTAAGGCAGCTGGTGCCTTGAAGTTGAAAATAGTGCTCATTCACCATTCCAAAATGGTGAATCCTAGAGGCCTTAAGAATTATACTAAATCTACTCTGTGTAGTAGAGTAGATTATATAAATCTATATATGCAAGCACAAAGCCTGTATAACAGCACGTCTGCTTACAGCATGGTTTACTGAATATTTAAAGCCAACTGTAAAGTCCCACTACTCAGAAAAAAAAAAAAAGGATAAATCACTTTTTAAATATTACTGCACATTGGCAATGCACCTGGTCACCCAAGAGCTCTGATGGCCGTATACAAGAAGATTGATATTGTTGTCATGCCTACTAAAACAGTATCCATTCTGCAGTCCATGGATCGAGGAGTAATTTCACCTTTCAAGTCTTATTATTTAAGAAATACATTCCCAAGAGCTAAAGATTACACAGATAGTGATTATTCTGATGGATCTGGGTGATGTAAATTGAAAACCTTTTGAAAAGAATTCACCATTCTAGATCTCATTAAGAACATTTGTGATTAATTGGAGGAGGTCAAATTTTCCACATTAACAGGAGTTTGAACAAAGTTGATTTCAACTCTCATGATTGACTTTGAGTGGTTCAAGATGTTAGTGGAGGAAATAACTGTAAATGTAGTGGAAATACCAGGTAAAGTAGCATTAGAAGTGGAGCCCAACGATTTGACTGAATTGCTACAATCTCATGATAGAACATGAATGGGTGAGGTGTTGCTGTATATGATTGAACAAAGCAAGTGGTTAGTTGAGATGAATCTACGTCTAGTGAAGAAGATACTGTGCACATTGCTGAAATGAAAACAAAATATTTAGAATATTGCTTACATAAACTTAGTTGATAAAGCAGTGGCAGGATTTGAGAGGACTGACTTCAATTTTGAAGGAAGTTCTACTGCAGGTAAAATGCTATTCAACAACATCACTTACTACAGAGAAACCTCTCATAAGCGGAAGAGTCCATTGATACGGCAAACTTCATTGTAGTCTCATTTTAAGAAATTGCCACAGCCACTTCAACCTTTAGAAACACCACCTTAATCAGTTAGCAGCCATCAATCTTGAGGCAAGATTTTCCACAGGCAAAAAGATTACAACTTGCTGAAGGCTCAGATGTTCATTAGCATTTTTAGCAGTCTTTTTAAATTAAGGTATGCACATTGTTTTTAAAGACATAATGTTATTGCATACTTAATAGACTACAGTATAGTGTAAATATAACTTTTGTATGCATTGGGAAACCAAAATACTAATATTGCTTGCATTACTGTGATAATAACTTTATTGAGGTGGTTTTCTACACTTCAGTTTCTTCAAGTGCAAAGGGGGATGGTAAAACTACTTCAGGGGACTGTTTTGAGAGTTAAATGACTTAATAAAGGAAAAACCCATAGATCTGTGTTTAACAAATAAAAACCAGTATATAAAAATTGGCTATGTTCTTATAAGACTATGACACTTTGTTTTTCTTTCAATTACAGTTACCTATGCAAATATTTATTTTCACCATTACTAGCGTGCATTTGGTATAACCTAGTGTAAACTAATACAACATAAATTAGTTTGATCAGTAAATCCAAAGCATTCTAAGAATATAGAAAATATTAATTAGTAATAATTTTCATTTTTTTCTTTGAGTGTTGTTTTTTCTCTTATTCTTCTTTGTTTACTTATTAAGACAATGAAATAGAATTCAGCCAACAAGGGAAAAGTTAGCTAGAGAAATGTTGGTAAAAAGCAAGATCTTGCTGACAAAGGTAAAATTACTCTCTCGTGTAATTAATTGAGTGGGTTCAGGGGCCTAGTCAGAGTCAAAGAACAGGATAAAGCTGTCAGGGAGGCTTTGAAGATCAAATTAGCCTGGAAAGGAAGACCAAAAAAAAAAAAAAAAGAAAAGAAAAAAAAGTAACTCCTCAGCAAAGTCAATAGGAATAAAGTTCAAGATGAATAAAGCTAAAAATTATAAATTACGTAAGGTGTGTGTGTGTGTGTGTGTGTGTGTGTGTGTGTAGACTGTCTAACGTAACTAGGCTCTCATGACCTCCTTTAGAGTTTTCTTTTTAATTACAAATTTTCAGACACTGACATATGTCATTTGAAATTTTGTACCAATCGTTCTTCATCATAATGCTTGGTACCTAGTTAAAGTATGTAAAATAATTCTCACTGATTAGTTACACAGCTACATAAAGGAATTTTCAAAGTTATAAATGAATATATTCCAAATGATGAAATATGCCATATATATTCACTTCCCAATATGCACTTTTGACTCTTGCTCCTGCCCTATTTGTGGCTGACTTGGCTATAAAAAGAAGACTGAGAAGGCTTACGTGGCCTGTAGTAGACTAACTACTAGGACTGCTGGTGTGGACAGAAATGAGCCATGGAGCAGTGTGCCTTCTCCTCATTGAAGATAACTGCTTTCTCTTGCTTATACTCAAAAAAAAAAAAAAGGTAAAAAAAAACCAAAAAACAAAAAACCCCTCATATATAGCTTATAATCCAAGTTAATATCACTTTAAATTATTTTTCATATTATTAAATATTATAAGTTCCTAATTGCTAAAATACACAAATGCCCACACATTGAATGAAAGGCTGCTGTAAAATGTTCAATAGAGGAAAGTCCTACTGAGATAAGTTCAGCACAGAATGCACTAGTTCAGTTTCTGGAAGGCACCCCATTGATAGAGTTTAAAGGAGTCACAGAGCACAGATCAAGATTTAGCAGGACACATATTGAAAATGTAGCCATCAGATGAAATCTAGCTACAGCACAAACCTACCTTCTTAATCTGCAGGAAGGATTTTAGATTGAAAATGAATTGCACAACCAACTGTTCAAAAATAATTTTTTTAATATTGTAATTGATTAAGAAGAATAAGTTCTAGAAAAATGTCTACTAAAATCTAAACTGATTTTTCTTTTGGAGTTTTTTGTTACTTTAATTAATCATCAGGTGCTTAAGTTTAACAAAGTTGGCTCAAGAAGAGAATATGTTGGTGGAGGTTCTAGTGTATTCCATACTAGAATAATTCTGATAGTAATTGCTGAAAAAAAAAAAGGAAATATTCAGGCTGAGACTTTTCAGGTAAGGACTTCCAAGCTGAAGGCATGATCTCATTCCAGGCTTTCCATATGAAGTTGCCTAAGACTGGGGAGCTCATAACATAAATACAGCTTTTGTGCCACTATGAAGGAGGAATGCAGTTATTGAGAAAGCAGCATCTTGTGTAAGCCAAGTTTCTCACTGGACCTAGTAAAAACATGGGACGTAAAGATTTCACTGTAGAATACGTTCAATTTTCAATACAGCAAGTATGTGTTATCACTTACTATGTACAAGGCAAGTGATACAATAACAAACAAGCAGATTCCCAGCTGTCAAGGCTTTTGACTCTTAAACAATTTCTATTCACAGTAAAAAGAAAGTCAAAAATAAGGCATAATTTTGGGATGCATCCACTGTATTAAAATACATTTTGCAGAAAACAAATATTGGCCAGTAAATGTTCATGGTTTGGCCATTGGCCCTGGCAATCTAAACAACTCTAGGAAGTAAGAAAGCAGAGAACGGAAGCATATAGTTAACCAGGACACATTTAAGAAGTGGGAAATCATTTGAAGATTGCTTTGTTTTGTGAAAATAGCAGAAGTAAAGAGAAATTATCTGCTCTTTGTTTTGTACTTCTGAATGTAAATGGGATGTTGAAGAGCACAGCAAAGATGGACCACAATAAACTATGCCTCCTGGTGTTTATGTCTTTCTATTGTCTCTTCTCCCTCAATCTAAACTTGGCCTGTGACTGGTGTTAACTAATTGAAAATGGAGACAGAAACATTTTCCATTCCGGGCTATGCCCTAAGAAGGCCTGACAGCTTTTACTTTTACATTGTGGGAGCCTTGAATTACCATATAAGGAGTCTGGCTACCCTGTGAAAAGACCACTTGAAATGAGTCCCTGAGACAATATTGAGAGAGAGATTGGCCCAGTCATCCAAGCATTCTAGATGAAAGTCCACAGGACTTCACCCCTAGCTAACATCTGCATTTTACCCCATAAAGTCCCAAGTGAGAACGGCAGAACAATCCTGATGGATCCAGTAAACCCACAGAAGTGTGAGAGATAGTATTATTGCTTTAAAATATGAAATTTTAGGTTTGTATCTTTTTCAGTGATATATAATAGAACAATAACATCTAGTTATAAGAAAGAGTCTGAATAGTGACAAGCTGATTAAAAATAATCTTTATTTATGTATTCTATTTCTACTGAGCCACTTTCAAATGGGATTAGAGATAGTTTACTAAAGAAAATGCATAGAACCAATCAAATAAATGCATCATTAGAAGGACAAAAGAGACAAAATTTATTTAGAGGTATGTATGTTTTTTATTTGTATTTGTATTTGTATTTTTTTTTGCAGTTGAACCATATATTCTTATGTTAATTTATGAATAAAATCAAAGAAGATGTAAATAAATGAAGAGATACTTCATGTCCATGGATAGGAAGACTCAAAATTGTTAAGATGTCAGTACTTTCCACCTTGAGGTATAGCTACAATGCATCGCCAACCAAAATCCCAGCAAATTATTTTGTGAATATCTATAAACTGATTCAAAAGTTCATATGGAGAAGCAAAAGAACCATAATATCCAACACAATATTGGAAGAGAACAAAGTTGGAAGGCTGATGATACCCAACTTGAAAACTTACTGTATAAAGCTAAAATAATCAAGACAGTGTGGTATTGGCAATCAATGGAACAGAATAGAAAGCCCTAAAATAGGCCCACACACATATGGTCAACTGATATTTGACACAGGAGCAAAGGCACTATAATGAAGCTAATGTAATCCTTTTTAACAAAGAGTGCTGGAACAACTGTACAACTACATGCAAAAACAGGAATCTAGACATAGGCTTTATACCCTTCATAAAAAAAAAATTCAGAATGAATCATAGACCTAACTGTAAACTTTAAAACTATAAAACTCTTAGAAAATAACATAGAAAGAGGCCTTGATGACCTCGAGTATAGTGATGACTTTTTAGATACAACACCAAAGGTACAACTCATGAAAAAAAAAAATTGATAAGCCAGACCTCATTAAAATAAAATATTTTGCTGTGTAAAATATAATGTCAAGAGAATAGAAGGCAATTCGTAGACTGGGAGAAAATATTTGCAAAAGACATATCTGATAAAGGACTGTTATCTAAAATATACAAAGAACTCTTTAAATGCACCAAGAAGAAAATAATCTAATTAAAAAATTAAGACTTAACAGACACCTCACCAAGGAAAATATGCAGACAACAAATAAGCATATGAAAACATGCTTCACATCAAATGCCGTCAGGAAATTGCAAATGAAAACAACAACGAGATACCATTATATACCTACTAGAGTGGCGAATATCTGGAACACCAAATACACAAAATACTGGCAAGCATGTGGAGCAATGACCTCTCATTTATTGTTGGGGGGAATGGAAAGTGGTACAGTCACCCTGGAACACAATTTGTCAATTCCTTACAAAACTAAATTACTTTTACTATACGATCCAGCAATCACACACCTTGGTATTTACACAAAAGAGTTGAAAACTTATGTTCACACAAAAACCTGCACACCAAAGATTTATAGCAGTTTTTCTCATAATTGCCAAAAGTCAGAAGCAACTAAGATATCCTTCAGTAGGTAAACAGAATTTTAAAAAAATGCAAAATACTGTGTGTGGTGCATCCAGATAATGGATTTATTCAGTGCTAAACAAAATGGGCTATCAAGCTATAAAAAGACATGGAAGAATCTTAAATGTGTATTAAAAAGTGAAAGAAGCCAATTGAAAAGGGCTACATGATTCCACCTATATAACATGGGAAAGTCAAAACCATGGAGATGGTAAAAAGATCAGTAACTGCCAGGAGTTGGGAGAGGGAGGGGACGACTAAGAGGAACACAGAGGATTTTTAGGGCAGTGAAAATATTCTGTATAATACTATAACAATAGATACATGTCATTATACATTTATCCAAACCCATAGAATGTACAACACAAAGAATGAAACCTAATGTAAACTATAGACATTGGGTGATTATGACATATCATTGTTGGTTCATGAATTGAACAAATGTACCACTCCAGAGGGGAATATTGATAGTGGAGAGGTATGCATGTGGGCGGGGGGAGGCAGGGAGCGTATAGGACATCTTTGTACCTTCCTCTCAATTCTGCTGTGAACCTTAAACTGCTCTAAAAAAAAAAAAAAGTCTTAAAAAAGTACCTATAGGAATCAAATTTTGTGTAAAAAAGGAGGGGAGATATCACACACAGACAAGTAAAAAAAAATATATATATATATATATATATCATATATTTAGAGAAAGAGAGAGAAGACATTTTTTAAAAAGAGATTGGAATAATAAAACAAATTCATAAGATTGATTATGTTAAAAGGAAGCTTTGAAACGTGGCAGAAAGTATAGGTGGTAAAAATAAAACAGGATGAAAGGAATTGTGGCTAAGAATGAGTGAAAGTGAGGACTGCAAGAAATAATTACCTGAGCATTCCTTATTAGCATGAGAATTCCTGAAACCACACTAATGTTTTACATATTAAACAATAACCACCACCACCACAATAATAATAATATATCAACAATAATATAACCACATTGAAAGGGTGGAAAAAGAGTCAAAACTTATTCAAGTAATGTTGAAGAACATATTTTGAACATGTCCTCTTAGGCTACCAACAAAGAGAAATGTAAGCAAATATTGAACTCTAGTCAGTAAGTTTGATTTTGCAGTGGGAAGGGTTGGCAGTTTCAGTTAATTGAACAAACAAATAAATATTTTGAGGATAATGGGAGTCAGGTTTCTTACTCCTAGAGTTGGGAGATATAAATATGGAAAGAAGGAGGGCTAGAATAAATTCTCTGGTGTTGGGTTAAAATTGATGGTGTTGACATGTACTCATGGCAAAGAAAGAAAGAGAAAGAAAAGAAAGAAGGAAGGAAGGAAGGAAGGAAAGAAAGAAAGAAAGAAAGAAAGAAAGAAAGAAAGAAAGAAAGAAAGAGAGAGAGAGAGAGAGAGAAAGAAAGAAAGAAAGAAAGAAAGAAAGAAAGAAAGAAAGAAAGAAAGAAAGAAAGAAAGAGAAAGAAAAAGAAAGAAAAGAGAGAGGGAGGGAAAGAAAGAAAGAAAGAAAGAAAGAAAGAAAGAAAGAAAGAAAGAAAGAAAGAAAGAAAGAGAGAGAGAGAGAGAGAAAGAAAGAAAGAAAGAAAGAAAGAAAGAAAGAAAGAGAAAGAAAAAGAAAGAAAAGAGAGAGAGAGGGAAAGAAAGAAAGAAAGAAAGAAAGAAAGAAAGAAAGAAAGAAAGAAAGAAAGAAAGAAAGAAAGAAAGGAAGGAAGGAAGGAAGGAAGGAAGGAAGGAAGGAAGGAAGGAAGGAAGGAAGGAAAGAAAGAAAGAAAGAAAGAGAAAGAAAGGGAGGAAAGAAAGAAAAGAGAAAGAGAGAAGGGAAGAAGGAAGGAAGAAAAGAAGGAAGGAAGGAAAAGAAGGGATTAGATATATAGACAGATGAAGTAGAAAAAATAGATAAAACTACATTGCACACACACATACACACTCTCACAAGCACACATAGAGAATGAGTGAGAGGGAGGGAAGGAGGGAGGGAAAGAGGAAAAGAGAACAAGAGTGAGCAAGACAGGGAAACCAGTATAGAATTGCTAGCTCCGTCTGTTGAGAGAGCCTGAAATCAATGCCTCTCCAGTAACAATGAACCAACCATATCTTCGTGTCTAAATTAAAGGATCCAAGGCTTCTTGGAAAAATGGCTGATTCTAGGCTGGCTCAGAAAAAAACGTACAAGATGAGTCTGGAATATCCTATGCTGTAATATAAGGATGTAATCAAAAAATGACAGAGACATGTCAAAAGGCTTTAGGGGCTGCTTGAAGAGGATTCCACTGGCCAAAGCTGGGATACTTTGAAATTCAAAACAGTGATAATAATGGATTATAACTCATTAAAGAAAATTAAAATCCATGAGTCCATACTGATATTAGTGAATGCAAAAATGGGGGGAAAAGAAAAGAAAAAAAACTTCTTACTTACTGTAGAATGCCAACTAATAAATTTAGAAGAAATGATAGTTGAAGAAATCACTATTTAACTTTCACTATAGTAACAATTATTAACAGACACAAACTAGTGAGTGAAAGCTTGTTAAGGAATAAGAGATTTACATATTTCAAAGTATATCCCTACAAAACATGTATTACAAAGAGAAAAATAATAACTTTATAGTGGAGAAATATGGCAGGCAAATAATTAACTGATCAAAATTAACATGTTCAATAATGGCTCAAATTGATATAATATGTCTCCTTATGTAATACACTGAGAAAAATACAACATCACTTAAGTATTATTCCAGATGGGCATATGAGAATCTGATAGTGATGAAACATCAAACATGCTCAAATTGAGAGACACTTATAAAATAACTGCTCTATACTATTCAGATATATCAGATATATCAAGATCAAAAAAGTCAAAGAAAATTTGTGGAATTGCTCCATATTAAAAGGGAGTAAAAGGCTGAATAAATAAATTTAATGAATAATATTGAATCAGACAGGATTTTAAAATAAAAGACATTATTGAGAAAATTGGAAAAATTTGACTAACATCTCTAGATTAGATGATACTATTGCATGAATGTTAACTTTCTGATTTTGAAAGTTAAAATTAGTATAGCTTTATAGTTAGGAGAATATCTTTATCCTTAAGAAATATACTTTGAAATACTTAGAATTCAAGGGGCATCACGTGAGCTTTCAAACTTCAAACAATAGGAAGAATGTTCATGTCATTAAGCCTATCTTGAAAAAATAGGTTGCTAAAAATTGGAATGTTTTTAAAAACATTTACATTAGAATTAATTTTCTCTTATAAATTAAAAAATTAACAAACAAAAGATACTTATAGGAAGTTAAGGAAAATATCAATGTCTTTCTTTGTAATTTGACTAAATTGAAAAACAGTTTATGAAAAATATATAAATTTTAAAAAGTTATACCAATGTTCAATTCTTAGGGAGCATGAGATAAATATAGGTTATATATTCACCTTTTTCAATAGGGTCAATAACATCTATTTGATACTTACATTAGTATCTTTTCTCTGCTTCTTCAGGCAATGCCTTTCTGTTACGTTAACTGAGATTTTCTCATTAAGAATAAATTTAAACTTCAAGAAACTGTGTTCACAGAGTAAAATCTTAGAGCATAAGAAATCATTTGCTGGTAAGTGGCAACTGAAAGGTGGAAGGTGGCTGTCATCACACATCACAGCAGAAAAGTAATGTTTTTTTCCTGACCAGTTAGCAAAACTTTATAAAATTAACCATGTAAATGTTTGTCTTTATTCATTTATTTAACAAATACGTATTGATTTGTTGTAAAATTAACCATGTAAGTTTATGTATTTATTCATTCACATAACAAATATTTATTAATTTGTTGTAAAATGAAACATATTTTTGAACAAAAGAGAAACACAACTCTCAGAGAGTCTCAAGATTTTTATGAAAAAGAGCTCCTGCCCGGTGAACCAAGGAGTTCTACGGATCTGCTCCCTATTAAAGGTGACTACAAAGACTAGACTATTAAACCCAATGCCTCTAATGCAAGCTGTTTCAGTGATGGGTGCTGTGAACGATCACTATTACCATCACTGTATTTTTAACTTATTGGAAGTTCATATGCAAAAGTAAGTTAAAGTCTCTTAAGCAGGGAAGTATTTCAGAATCTTTATCCTGAAGTTTGCTATATATAAAAATACCGCCCATGAGATTTAATTAACTAATTCAGAATATTGTTGAAACAAGAAGGATATAATAAAGAAAAATTTTAAAAATATAAGACAGAAATTCATATATGCAGTATATCAAGAATTACCTTGGATGTCAGTATTGCCTACAGTTCTGAGTAAATGACCAGGATTACAGAAGTGAGAATAGAATCTTAGGCCTGAGATCTAAGCCAGAAGAATCGATTAACATATAGAAAAGCAAAAGCCATTTACTTATATTGCTAATGCTAAGACTATGATTTCTGATCAATTGCATCATGTACAATGAATCTAGAATAAATCATGTAGGTAGAGGGTAAGCTGCTATTATAAAGAGACTTTAAAAATGCAGTGTCTTCAATATGTTTTAAGTTTATTTCTCTCAGTGTTGGTTCAAAAAACTGAAAGTGGGAGAACAAGTAAATTCAAATATTTTACTTTCAAATTTCAAAAGGAACTTAAATTCTGGAATCAGACTTAAGGAAATAAAAAAGAAGAATGAAGACACCAAGTGAACATTTGTAAAGTTTGAAAATTCCTTTAGCTTCCATAATTATTTTGTATAATGACTTACTGAAATTTAGGCATCTTAAAATAACTCCTTTTTAAATACTCTTTTAAAGTTCCACTTTAATTAAACTTATCACTATCTCCTAAATTCCATTTTTTTTTTTTTTAAATCTTGACAAGGGGGAAAAAGCAAACACTTCTACCTGGTAAATCAGCTCCATAAAACTTAAAACCCCTGGTATCATTCAAATTGAGTTCACATTAACAAGTATTTTGATATGTATCATGCTGATCATGTAAATGTAGTTAGCTTTCTGGAAAAAAAGGAAAAAAGAAACCACACAAATTGTAACTGATTAGATGTTACTGCAATCATACAGAACTAGTCTTTTTTGAGGGGGATGGGAGGGTTGCATATTATCTCTACATGAATATAAATGAGCTTCACTTTAATTAGAGATTATTTTGTCCTTATGAAAGAGAATGATTGAAAACCTAGAGAGGAGGTTTTATGTTTTATACTGCCAGTCTTCTGTTTGGGTAGGAATTATAATGACATAAGCATCATCTGCCTGGTCTCAAGGACACTCTGTTCAATTCTACAAAAATTGAACTCCTATTCTGCACATGATCTCATTGAGGTACCTCAGCTTTTGGCTAAAGGAAAAGAATGATGCAAATATCTTTAAGTTTCAGGTGAAACTAATTTTGCAGATTCAGATATAAAACCAAATAGGTTTTCTCCCCTTTATATGAAGCAACTATTCATACAGTGTTATGGACCCAGTATATGAATAAAAACAAAAGCTAACTTTCATGTCATCTCCTGTTCCTCCCAGGATCAGTAGAGAGGAAAAGTGGAGGTTCCTGGACAAAGGGAGATGGTAGAATTTAATGATTTTTCTCACTCCAAGAAGGTTAGGATTTACACAGACTGCTGGGAAGGGGTGTTGTGTATTGTCCTCAGAAAGTGGAATCCTTTCTTACCAGACCAAGGAAAAAATTCTATCAGTGGTCGTTAATATGCAGGAATTGCACAAATGAGTACTTGTCTGGTTGTTGCTCTCTGACCCAGAGAGAAGTCACCAACATGTCCCTGCCTGTCATGGCCCAGTTCTCTTATAAGGCCAGTGGGGTTGAATCTGACTTTTAATCAGAGTCCACACAAAGAGGGGGTGGACTATAATTACCAGGTATTTAGTGTTCAGGCTGCCTAAGCAGAAATAGGGAGACCGGCTAGCTCTGCCTAATTCTCAAGCAAATGCAGTCCACTAACCTTAAACAAAAAGAAATCATAGCCAAATATTTACCCTGCACTATTATTACAAATATATTATTTATATCTAAATACAAGCAATAGTAGTATAAGGAGTTTTCACTAATCAACTTTATATCCGAGGCAAACGGGTTTTAATTATTAGGGTAATGATTTGAAAAACCAGATAGAAAAAGTTCATTACAAAATGTCAGTCGCCTGGAAGGTCCTAAGTTCTGGAGGAAGTGATGATCCCAGAGACCCTTTACTATAACTTAACTGAAATTGATAAATAAATTACTTTATATGTTATCTCTATGTTAAGAATTCTTATGTTAAATGAGCTACAAATATAAAAACCTTTATTAGGGAAACCTTTATTAGGTAAAATATTTACAAAAATGTGATTATGCAACTGAAAATTTTGAGTTTGTAATTTGACTTAATGTACATCTTAAATTAAAAACTTCATGAAATTGAACAAGTAGGAAAGACATATGCTTGTCTGCCATCCATCCAGACCCTTTCCATGAACAAAATACTACCTATTTCCAGAGATATTCTATGCATATCGAGCAAATGCATGCACAGATAGAAACATTCTTATATGCAGGCGGTAGCATGCTACATACAGACACATGAAATGTAGCATGAGCACTGCTTTAATGCCTTGCTATTTATGTCACTTCATCTGCATATTATTCCATTGTAAGGAACTATCCAAATGTACCTCATCAGTCATATTGCTGAACATATAGGGTACTTTCCAAATTTTTGCCAGTTCAACACAGTGCTTCAATTTATAGTCTTGAATGAATAAAATTTTACTAATGTGTAATGAGTAATGCTAACACAAATTCCTAAAAGTAGAGTACTGTAATAAAGACTCTAAGTTCTTTTCAAGTATAAGGTCCTTTATTGGGGTTTAATTAGTGACAACTTGTCCATGGCTATTATAAAAATTTTTACACTCCCTCCAAAATAAATTAGAGTATTTCTTTTTTCACAACCCCACGTATTAGTCTGTTTTCATGCTGCTGATAAAGACATACCTGAGACTGGGTAATTTATAAAGAAAAAGAGGTTTAACAGACTCACAGTTCCATGTGGCTGGGGAGGCCTCACAATCATGGTGGAAGGCAAAAGCCACGTCTTACATGGCAGCAGACGAGAGAGAGCGAGAACTAAGTGAAAGGGTTTCTGTTCATAAAACCATCAATTATCATGAGACTTACTCACTACCACGAGAACAGGATGGGGGAAACTGTTCCCGTGATCCAGTTATCTCCCACCAGATCCCTCCAACAACATGTGGGAATTATGGGAGCTACAATTCAAGATGAGATTTGGGTGGGGACACAGCCAAACCATATCGCCCACCAACACAGTTTTGTTAACAAACATTTAGAACTTTGCCAAACAGAGAAGTGAAAATGGGATAGTCTTAAAATGTTCATGTTAATTTCTTTGCATAAAAGCAAATTTGTATATGTTAAAACATATTGAAGTTATTTTTAATACTTTTCTGTAAACCGTTTCTACTATTTTCCAGTTTTCTACCGTACCATTGTTATTCTTATTGTCTTCTAATATATGGGGAAAATAGTGCCTTTGTTTGTACTGTGACTTGCAAATATTTGTACCTCCATTTTTTGTTTTGATTTTAACCTTACTGTTAGTGAAACTTTAATATAGCTATTATTACTGAATGTAATATAATTAAAATTTCAATTCCTTTTTTACTTTATGGCTTCAGGATATATGTCATATATAGAAAGACCATCCTTAGTCAGGAGATTTCTTTTTAAAACCTTGCCATGACTGCTTCTGCTACTTCTATATTTTCATTTACTTTTATATTTTTACTTCCAGTGATTGAGTCAAAATTAAGTTTGATGTACGGTAAGAGGTATGGAAGCAACTCTATCATTTTGGATTAGTTATCCAGTTGTTATATTCACCAATTATTAATAAACTATTTTCTGAAATATCCTTACCATCTTGACTATGTTATGAAATCTCTGTGTGTACAACGCATAGACACGTTTCTGGATTCACTAATCTCTTCCACTGATCATCTGATAGCTACTAGCAAACTAGGAAATGATTACTGTTAGGATCTGTAAAGCGAGGTGGTTGATAAACCAATACTTTATTTATGGGTAAACAAAAAAGAATACATATAATATTATTGCATTTGACAAAAGGAAAACTGTATTGTTAGTTGCTTTAGGGGCACTAAGTCAAGATTTGTTTTCATATAAGATGTGAAGTTCAAAGATGATGCTTATGGTCATTTGGGATCTAATGATTCTTTGTTTCTGTAATAGTTAATCAAAATATTTGGAGGCTGTTGCTTAGAAATAAACTTAATTTGATCTATCAAAGAGAGTGTCTATTGAACCTCGGTTATGTTGAGACCAGTTTTGGTTCTGTCCCACATCTGGATGAAGCATCACTTCTCTTTTTCTTCTTACTCTTTTATTTTGCACCTCAGGAAAGAAGAGAAAAATGAAGAAACAAACTTTACTGGAAATAGCACTATCCTCCTAGTACTCATAGGGTAGGAAGAAAACTGAAGTAGATATTTGTGCTGTGAATTATCCCTTCTTTTAGCAGGAAAGAAAGAAGTCTCTGGAGGATTATGAAAACATAAATAAAGGTGCCTGAAGCAGAGTTAAAGAAGAAGAAAAACAAGGCACAAATCTCAGTGCCAGAGACAGTCATTTTGGTGAGAGAGGTTAAGCCCTGTGATGTGGAAAACTAGCAGAAAATAACTGCATATTGATGAAGGAGGTGACAGTCAGTAAAAGAGAAAAAATAAAATAATTATTTTACTAAGAGGTGGAAACCATTTGTAAACTGATGCGAAAATTCATCTGAAACACTGTGGTAGCATACTTCTACTGTGAGTAGGGTGTGTGTGTATCTGTAGGAAGACCTGGAGTACAAGGTAGAAGGTGGTTTCCTGTGGCCTCAGTTGTCCCATATGACATCAGTGTTCCATGCTGCAAGTAAGCTTGCTCATAAAGTTCACCACTCTGTGCTGGGCATGGTGGCTCACCCCTGTAATCCCAGCACTTCAGGATGCCAAGGAGGGAGAATCCCTTGAATTCAGGAGTTCAAGACCAGCCTGGGCAACATGGTCAAACCTTGTCTCTATAAAAAATAGAAAAATTAGCCTGGTGTGGTGTTGCGTGCCTGTGGTCCCAGCTCCTCAGGAGGCTGAGGTGGAAAGATTGCTTGAACCCAGGAGGTCGAGGCTGCAGTGAGCCATGATTGTGCCGCTGCACTCCAGCCTGGGCAACCAAGGGAATTGCTGTCTCAATGAGATAATTGTTTTATAAATTTTTAAGACCTTCCGGTCTAAGGATTTTACAAGTCAAAAATATTTTGGATTTAGCAGCCAATTCATTATTTATATATATATATGTGAATTCTACTCTCCCAATGAAAAACAAGGAGTATCATCATATACAGTTACAATATCTACTAATGTTTACAGTAAAACTAAATATATATAGGGCTTGAAATAGATAAGCATGGTCACATTCATCCACCTTGAATGATATCAGTATTTTGAGGGAAAAAGCATTTATTAAGTCACACAAGAATGGGATAAGACTTCTCCAAAAGACTACACATTAGAGATTTTTTAGGGTAATTCTTAATGGAAAGTTCTGAATCTCTGTCTGTCTGTCTGTCTGTCTCTCTCTCTCTCTCTCTCTCTCTCTCATATTTCAGGTTCAACAAAGAATAAATACTTAAAAAGAATGCAAAGAAAGGATGGACCGAGAAAGTCAAAATTAGCAAGTAAACGTGATTGATTGAGGCTTATGTAATTTTATAAAAATATTTAATATCAACACTGAAACAAGTATCTCTAATAAAAATAGCAAATAAGATAATTCTATCCTATGGCTAGTTTCACCATGCTGATAAATTCAGTCTATTTCCTGTTATTTATTAGCTGCTTCTAAAGAATAGATGTCAACTAGTTTGTCCTAGGCTTACATTTTTTAAAATATAAAAAGTTTTTGTTTCCATAAAGTAAAATATTGCAAGTGCAAAAATCCGCCATCAAATATGTGCCTCAGAATCAATTAATTAAGCTTCGTAAAAATGTACCAAATTGGGAAATCAATCCTCTCTTACCTACACACAGAACGTAACTCCAGAGAGCTGGTGTTGAGCTCAAGATTCTGTATTTTTATGTGCTTTACATGTAATTCTGATGGGAACATCCAATTAAGAACATATTCATGAGGTATGCCAAGGAACCACCTATAAAAATGTGGAAATCTGGCCTAGATAGGGTGAGTTAGTGCATAGCTGCACAATGCGCCCCATTTATTCCTTGTTTAAAAATCTGAGTTGTTCCATAATCGTTTTATACTTGTGATAAATGATTATTTCAGAATCCTGAACTCAGCTGAACATTACTAATCTATTTTGGTGTGAATGGCATATATGTCAACATGCGTTGTAAACTGCAAAGTGATTTATAAATGTTGTGGTTGTTATTCCATTACAAACAACTGGTGTACAATCTGAGGAGGCAGGACTAATGTCTGAAAATGTGTGATGTCAGACCTCCTGTGCCCAGTTCATGTAGAATTAAGATGTTATTTGGAATAGGAAATATGGAGAAAGCAAACACTTCACAATGCTTCACATTTTGCTATAACATTAAAGATGCATTTTTAATGTTGCCTGGGAGTAAATACTAAAAAAGCCACACAGAACTTGGAGAAAATAGTGCTCTTGTGTCATAATAGAAGGAATGCCACTTTCTAATGGTGTACACTAGATGTTTAAAATATAGAATAAGTTCTCATCAAAGCCTCTGGCATGAAGTTGTAGAAGGTGAAGAATATCTCTACTTGTACTATTTGCACAAATAATTAAAAATGAAGATGTAAGCAGATCCATCAGTGATGGACACAACAATGGTGATTAGGAAGATTTTCTAGATAGTAAGTGGTCCATGTGGATGAAGATTTTTACAGCTTCTGTTTCACTAATTCTATAAAACTTAGCCATATTGTTTGCTGAGAGACATGCAGCTGAAAAACATTTATAATACTTTTCTTTTAAAAAAGGTGAAATGAAGCCCGGCATGGTGGCTCACGCAAGTAATTCCAGCACTTTGGGAGGCCGGGGTGGGCGGATCACCTGAGGTCAGGAGTTCGAGACCAGCTCAGCCACCGTGGTGAAACCCCATCCCTACTAAAAATACAAAAAAATTAGCCAGACGTGGTGGCGGACACCTGTAATCCCAGCTACTTGGGAGGCTGAGGCAGGACAATTGCTTGAACCTGGGAGGCACAGGTTACAGTGAGCCGAGATTGTGCCATTGCACTCCAGCATGGGCAACCAGAGTGAAACACTGTCTCAAAATAAATAAATAAATAAATAAAATAAATAAAATAAAAGAGGTGAAATGACCTAATGTTCAGCAAGTATGAAAGATACAATGAAATATCTGCGGTTACTGTTAGATTTCTCATTTAATCCCATGTCTCTTACTATTTTAATTTGCATCCATAATTGTATCTCTGGCACATAGTGATAACTGATAATTGTGACCCACTGTTCTTTAGGAAATGCTAAGTTATGGTTAATATTCTAAAACACAAAGAAGACAATTCTATGTTCTGGTTCTGGTCTCACAGTATTTTTAATTGTTATTTTCACATATTTTTATTGATTTTCAGCTTCTGGCAATATATAACAACAATTTAAAAATTTTTATTGCTACTAACGGCTTTTGATGTAATGCTGTTGCCAAGCTTAACAGGGATCACATGTTTTCCAACTACTTTGTATGAAGCTTTTTTATATGGCCAGAACACGAGACTGGAAAAAAAAAAAAAAAAGAGTGATTTCACTTTTAGAATGACTCTAAAATGGATATTGTTGATATTAGTGAGCATGGGCTTAATTAAGCATGAACAGTTGCTTGGGTTTAATTTATTAATATATTAATTAATAAACATTTGTTGAATACTTACTCTGTGCATGGAATTATGTTATTATTTGATTCTTGTTATTATAGTCCGGGGTTGACACTGACTCAACAGTGTCATTAGTCATACATCACTAGTCTCCGATTCCTGTGCTGTAACACTAGTCACACTCCTCCCTTGTTCATTTAGTAAGTTTTTACCTCCATTATTTCCAGGTACCTCATCAATAAATCAATAAGTATTTTGATAGAAGATAGGTAGAAGTGAAAGAATAGATATTCTGATTTCGAGAAGTCAATCTTGTTGAAGAGAGAAGGAATAAAAAGGGGTATATAATTAAATGCTAAATTCAGTAGGGGACATGAAAGTTTAAAATCAGAGTGAGTAACATATATTAAAAACATTATGAAAAGTTTTATAGAGTCAGTGAAATTTGAGCAAGAATTAGAAGGATGGGTAGTATTTATATAGGAAAAAAGTATTGGAGTGCATTTCACATGGAGCCAACACAAGCAATTTAAAGAGCTGAAAAGGAGTAGACATCAGTGTAGGGTGCTGAGAAAATCGTTGTCTATAGGGAAGATTTCTCATAGGATGGGGCGTAGTGATTTCTCTAATTTATTCATCAATAACGAAATTCATCTCAAGCAACAATTGTGAATAAGGTACGAAAAGTTCTTGAGATACTGGGATGGAGATAATAGTCTACCAAAGGAAAAACTGATTAAAACAACTAATTAAAATTAGGTAGCATTGACTGGAGGGGTAAATGGCAAATATTAATATACAGGGTAGGAAAAGAGTATAAAGCCTATTGGTTTCAAAATAGGTTGTGTCTATTACTCTCAGTGTGATTACATATGACATTGAGACAGTTTTTGAATACAGATTTAAGGCTTTGATCACTTTTTAAGTTCGTGTTCTTCTTTTCTTTCCATTTTTTTTTCTTGAAACATTTGTCTAAGAGAGACAATAATAAATAGCTTGATGTCTCGGAAAGTTCAATACCTCGATGGATTTGAGGTTAAAATATTACTTTGTCCAGAATTCCTTCAGGTTGAGACATTGTCTTTTAGAGTTTTTTCCCCATGTTACTCAGTATCAGTTGCCTGAGAGCTCCGGGATGATGAAGAAAGGGGAGCACTGTAGACTTGAACTTAAATAACTGAGAATGTTTCTGCACTATATAGGCCTCCTGGTCATTCACTGTTTCCAAACATGAGCTCAGTGTCTATGTTTGCAGGGGGTGAGGGGGGAGGGCAAGAAAGGAAAAGAAAAAGAAAGAAATGTGAATGATATAGCCTTTGAACCAAGGATTTTTAAAATATAAGGATTACACAAATATAGACTTAGTGAGATATCAGTTCTATACCAGCCACTCTCTGCTCTGAAGTCTTCTTTTTCTTCTTGTTTATGCTAGTATCAAGACTGCTCTTCTCCTTCCTTTGTTAACTTTTCCTCCCTTGCTAACTCTTCCTGTGCTCTGTTACAATGTAGGAGTTAAAGGAACAGGCAGAACACACTGGTAAAGGGAAGGAGTCCATCCACAGCTGTCCACATTCGGTATTATAAAATCATAGATGTACGTGATTTGTACATCACATCAACTTAAGAGAGTCGGGGGGAAGGCAGAGCTTAGGCCTGACCACCATCTGCTGAAAAGTTGGCCCTAGGCTGACTGAGTACTGGGAGACCACTCTGTTAGACAAACACTTAATTGAATATACCACATTGCATGATATTTAATCAGATGGCAGAAAAGGAATTATAAAATAAATTGAAATTTACTAGATGTAAAGTAGCATTAATTAACTAGATTACAGACATTTTTTCCATCTTGATATTGTTATTGGCTGAAAAGTAGTGTTCAATGAAAAAAGTATAGCAAGTGAATTTAAAGACAATTGAACTCTGGCTCTGATTATATGACTTTGATCTTTCATAGCCCCTATCAATGAAAAGTAAAGTAGAAATTAAAGAAAAAAATAAGACTCATTTGATTTATTCTTACCAACAGAAAGCTAACATATATTTCCCAAGGAAGAAACAAAGTAGCGTTTATTAGTTCAGTGAATTTACAGTAATACAGGTTAGAGTTACCATCTTTAGCCAAATAACAAACAAAGAAAAGTACATACACAGTTTCAATTTGAAATAAACAAGATACACACAAATTCACACATATGTACACACATATACTCTTAGTAAATTTAGCATAATGATGCCTTGGGCAATATTTGGGGCATACTTTTTATTTTATTCCTTGTTTGTCTGAAATTCAAATTTATATAGATGTCTCATATTTTATCTGGCAATCCCAGTTCAAGATCTGGTCCTCAGTTCTCTAGGTTGAGAAGCAGATCTTCATTGGCACGTAGAAGGTAGATAAGTCCTTGTGGGGAAGCCTTAGATTAATGAACCCTCAATACTGATGCATTCAACTACAATGTGGATTTGTTACTTGTATGATGAGAAAAATAGAAATAACAGGAATCCCAATACTCATGTTTTCTTTATCCCTGGAATGTATCAGTGTGTCCACTGCTACCACTCTGGTTCAAGGCACTATAATTTCTCATCTTGGTCTGTTGTGATAAACTCCTAACTTCTTGTCTATATCTTTCATTTATGTACCTATTCAGTCACAAATATTTATCAAGTGCCTGGTAAGTGCCTAGTACTGTGCTAAGCTGTGAGGATGCAGTAATGAATGAAAAAGAGCCCTTATACTGATAGAGTTTAATTGGGCAGAGACAAGTAGGTAAAATATATAGTATGGCATACAGTAAAAGATAAAGTAGAAACAGAAAGGGATATGATGTTGGGAGGTGTACATTTTAAATAACAATCATTGAAAGCTTTCCCTAGAGGTGACAAAGCCTGGAAGAGAGGGAGGAGGGAGTCATGTGGCTCTCTAGGAGAATATTTTAGGCTAGGGAGCAATAAGTGTAAATTTCTGTACCAAGAGAGTTCTAGAAGTAGCATGAAGTCTTGCAAGAGTGGGATTAAATAGATAAAGTAGAAGATGATTTTTTTAAACCATCGTAAGAATTTGGACTTTCTCTGAGTAAGATAGAGAGACATTGTGGGTTTTCAATAGAGGTGCAATATTACCTGACATATTATCTTTCTTATCTGAACTATTTCCTCTGGACCATTCCGGCTAGAGGAAAGGTGGGATATGGTTATGGCTACAACCAAGTAGTAATGCTAGTGGTAATGAGAAGTGGTGTATTTCTGAATAAATTTTAAAGATAAAAAATGAATGGTTTGTTGACAAATTTGGACTTAGTGAATGGAATAAGCAGAGTAATCAAGGATTACTTCAATGGTTTTGACTGAATCACTTGAAAGATACAAGTTGTCAATTATTAAATAATGAAGATTGTGAGAGGAGGAGATTTTGAGGGGGAATAGCAGGGGTTTGGCTTGAATATATTAATTTTGAATTATATATTATTCTTCCAAGGGAGTAGCTGAGCCTGAAAAACAAAAGAAGACTGGGCTGGAGGTATGAAACTAGGAGTCATCAACAGACAGATGGTATTAAAGCCTTGAGACTGACTGAGATGACTGAGGGAGGGAATACAGTGAAAAAGTCTAGGGTATCTTACAGATGGAGTCTGAGAGATGAAGAAGAACCAGCAATATTGTCAGGTAGGACAAAAAAACAAAAAAACAAAAAAACAAAAACAGGAAAATACTGTGTCCTGGAAAACAAATGAAGAAATGTTTCATGAAGAAGAGTGAAAAACTGGGCCAAATGCAGCTGCTAAATTTTTAAGAGAATGATTGAGAAGTGGCATGAGATTTTTTAACCTAGATATCATCAGTAACTTTGAGAAAAGCAGTTTCACAGGCGTTTTGGGGTTAAAAGGATGGCTAAAGTGTGTATGAGATAAAGTGAGAGAGGGCCAGGCATGGGGGCTCATGCCTATAATCCCAGCACTTTGGGAGGCTGAGGTGGGAGGATTGCTTGATGCCAGGCTGGCCAATATAGCAAGATCCAATCTCTACTAAAAATTTCCAAAACAAAAATTTAAAAAATTAGCTTGACATGGTGGCACATGCCTGTAGTCTCATCTATTTCTGAGGCTGAGGTGGGAGGATTGCTTGAGCTCAAGAGTTCAAGGGTGCAGTGGGCGGCAGTGAGCTGCAGTGATTGTGCCACTGCACTCCAGCTTGGGTGACAGAGTGAGACCCTCTCTTAAATAAAAAAAAGTATCAAAAAAATTAAAAATAAACAAGACATAATAGCAGAGAAATTGAAGAAAGTAAGTATCAACTCCAGTGAGAAGTTTTGCTGAAAAGAAGAGCAAAGAATTGGTTCAATAACTGAAGGGGAAAGCAGGTCAAGAGATTACTAGTAGGTGAAAAGATTATTATTTTCTATCAGCTGTAAATGTAAAACTATTTTTGGTTTTTTAATTTATAGGTTTTGAGGATGGGTCTTACTGAAGTTTATCAGTGCTGACAGACATCTAGTGTTGACCTGATAACAATATCAGAGGCAGAACACTGGCCTGGATAGACTATCAATTTGGCAGATAGTAAGGCATTTCTTGCATTATTACATAGCTAACACATTTATGTTGGATCTTTTATTCTATTTAAATTATTTTTAAAGAATAAGTATCTTTTAAAATCAAAATTTTCTTATTTGGATAATAAAACACTTCCAAGGCCACAGTCTTGGTCTCAGTTTAAAACCTAAAACTATTTTCATGAGATCTGGGGTCAAACCTCTGTTCTCATGATTGGATACTGATAAGATGAAGAGGTGTCTTTGCTCTCCATCTCCAGAATAACACCCCAACTCTATGTTGGCCCTACTCCTGATATCCCTAGTAGTTGACCACTTCTGAAAAAATAGCAAAAACATCAACTGGCTGAATTTAGACCTGCCTCAAAGCAGAGAAAGCTTGAATCAGGCCTGGCAGTAGTAGGATCATGACTGAGAGTGGGAACTCACCTCTGCCAAGCCCTCAATTTTCCTAAAAATATTAATAGCCAGGGTAAGGAGTCAGCAGATGGAAAGTGGCTAGTGAAGAGGATAAAAGAGGAAAGTATGGAGGGAGATGCTGAAAACGGCCAAAAGATAAATGTTAACTAGTCCTTATAGCCTTAAAAGGCTGATTGTATATTCTATCTAGATTTAGATTCTTTACATTTGCAAGTTTTCCCTAGAATGGCTTAGACTTTCTCCTAAGCCTGGGAAAAAGACCCTAGTTACCTTGGTTATCATAATTCTACCCTATCCCCCAAAGCAGAATTAATGTCCCTGCCTGATAGGACTCATGCTGATAGAATGAATATACTGCGTGGGTCTGGGTGTGTGCATGTGTCCCAGGACAGAATTGAATCACAATTGTAGCACTGCAACACTAACATATATGTTGGAATAATTTTATCATCTGTATATTTTTAAAGTTAACCAAAAATAAATGCAGCCATTTTTCCAAATGCTAATATGTAAGTTAGGCTTCTCTTTCAACAAATTGAAGAGAAACTTGCTGGGGTTATGTAACATGAGAAAGAAACACCTAAAAACATAAGAAGCAAGCGTAGAATTAACTTTACAAGTAGAGTTACAGGAATACTGTACAACTTAAATAATCAACCAAAGGGTAAAAATTAAGTGTTCTTATATCCTTATGATGCAGCAATTTGATATGATATAAAGCAACATAGAAAGCAACATAATAAAGGAAAGTAACAGAATGCAAAATTTCATTTTGAACCACGTACAAGTTTGCATTTAAAAATCTGTAAAGAAATACTTTAAAATAATTGAATAGTTATGTGGAAAATTAAGAATGGAATGTTTTCTTGTTTTTACTGTTCATATTTCTGTAATAGATAGCTGTAATATATTTTAAATAAAAATATATCTGGGAAACAGACTGAATGGGTTAAGCAAACTTTTTCTTGAGGACAGACTTTATCACTAAAGTTCTCTCTTAATTTAACTTTGAGAAACAGACCTAACTAATAACCAGCTAATACTTAATGTTCTTCAACTCCAAACAAACAAAAATGCCCCATGCTAGTGAGCAGGTTTTACGGAGCTAAGCAGATGTCTGAAGCAGCTGCCAAGACGGAAAGTGCCTTATAGTAGATAACAATACCAGAGCACACTGTTTAGAAATGTCTTGGTCTCACTTTGCTCTGCCAGCAAGTTCAGGGAGTTAACAATCAAAACTGCCTCATGTATTTAAACTTTGTGCAGTGGGTCATATAAACATTCTTTGAGTTAAATGGTGTAATAGATCTAAAAATCTCTTACCCGCTTTCTTTTCTCTCTGAGATGTATCACGCTGTGATATAAATACCCACAGTATTTTACAGGACAATGAACTTAGCTTTTTCTAAGGCCAGTAACTTTTGCTGATTAGTGGAAATCTAGAGAGCTGTAAAATGGCTGTTTGACACTATCTTGGGGCTCTTAGAAGTACATTTAGAACGTATTTTAAGTTTCAATGTGTTCATAGTTCTAAAACAAAACAAAAAAATGTATGGATGTATAGTATCCATGAATCAATGTATCCATGAATAGTCATATAAAGGATAAAGCACACCCAAAACCTATGACCAAGGGAACTACTAATTGTGACAAATAGCCAACCTAGAAAACTTGTAATATTTAATTTTCATCTGTTTATTTCTTTTTTTTCTACCCTTCTAGGGATGGGCCAGTTGAATAGAAGTTTGAGATGATGGGTTAAAACTTTTAGTAATTTATTCATTCTTGCCCTAATACAGTATGTTCCTGTTGGTCACATATCTTATCTGCTGTGCTGGGGACTTTTTTTCTCTTCCCCTGTTTTCATTTTTTTTCATTACAGAACCTGTGATGTCATCAAAGTTCTATTAACTCAACCATAGCTATAAAAGCACATTATCATTATAGAAATGCTCTAGTGTTCATTACTAGGAATGTGACTTGGTTCGGGATTTGCCTTATCTCTGTCTCAACTGCTCTAGCCTGCCAGGTCTCTCTCAGAAGAGTCCTAGAAAATGAAGACATTAAATACTGTTGGGATCCAGTGACATTCCTCTCTTCAGTCCTCACAGAGTGGGCCTGAAAAGCAAGCCTCCACTTATTTCGGTTCTAATAAAGACTGAACAATGGGTGGCTGTGTGCAAAGGCTTTTTCCCTATCCAGTCTATAGTCATTATCCAAGGAATCTCCATTCACATGAGGATAATGCACAGGGCCTCTCTCCTTGTTTAGACTATAGCTAACTCTATCTTAAGACCCTCTCTCATTTTCTTTCTGGCATTTTAATCCTTAGACTTACAGAGCTACCCAAGAATTAAATAAATTAAGTTAGAAGAAAATGCTGATATCTCCAACTCATGGAATGCTAACATAAAGGTATCTCGTTTTTTTTTTTTTTTTTTTTTTCTTCCTCCAGATGCTATCTATACTTATGCTAAGCATCTTCAGAGACACCATGCATGATCTTCATTCTGAATCCCAGAAAGAATTCTGGAAAGCAATTACCTACCTCTTGATATTTTCTCTGTCAGATATTACCTAAAGGTTTTTATTTTTAATTTACTCTCCTCTGGACACAGTTCTTTTTGGGGTTGAGAAAAGTTTATTTTCAGAACTAAAAATTAGCTTTTTGCCCAAGCAAAAAGATGAGATGATATTTTCAAGGAAATGTCTTCTTACAAATTTGACAGTTTTTATTTTTTTTTAATTGCTTAGTGAATACTGAATTCACTGATAAAAATAAAGGCATGCCTTTTGGTAATTTATGAAGAGCATGAAACAAAGTTTGAAGTTTTTTGGACCATTGAAACCATTGTTACATTTATAAGACACCCAACACATAAATTAAAAAAAAAAAAATATTTCAAGTCTGTACTCAGGGGCTGAATTTATTAAGTTGGTGCAAAAGTAATTGCAGTTTTTGCCACTAAAAGCTATGGTAAAACCAAAGGTAAGTCATCCACTGGCCAATACAGTAAGTAATACATAACTATATAGTAGGAAACACTGGAAACTGAAAATGGAAATCCAGAGTTTGGCCAATAATATTAGTGACCTTTTTGTTTTTCTGAGACAGAGTCTCGCTCTGTCGCCCAGGCTGGAATGCAGTGGCCTGATCTCAGCTCACTGTAAACTCCGCCTCCTGGGTTCACGCCATTCTCCTGCCTCAGCCTCCCAAGTAGCTGGGACAACAGGCACCTGCCACCGCACCCAGCTCATTTTTGGTATTTTTAGTAGAGACGGGGTTTCACTGTGTTAGCCAAGATGGTCTCGATCTCCCGAACTTGTGATCTGCCCGCTGTGGCCTCCCAAAGTGCTGGGATTACAGGCGCCAGCCACCGTGCCCAGCTTTACTGATTTAATTTTAACTCAATTTCTCCTGGAAAGTTTACTGGGCTCCTGACTGCTAATAGAATAAATTCCTAATTATGCAACACAAATTATAGAATTTACATGGTCAGTGAACTTGGGTTTTCTCTCCATAGTCACTTCAATTTTAGATTTGGTCTTTTCAACAAAAGAAGGATGACTACAGGAAGTTGGTTAAATTATGGAAATACTACTCACACATTAACTTGAAATTTCTATAAAAAATACATAGGGAATGAAAATAGTTGATTTCAGTGTAGATTTGGAATTTTCTTGGGGGTATCAATTTTATCTTTGGTAGTTTTGTCTTCCATTTACACAGACAGTTGAAAGTTGGCTCTAACAAGAATAAGAATAAATCACTAATAAATTTTTCTTTCAGAATTAGTGGATAATTTTATACTGCACAATCTTAGTTGTTCCTCAAAGAAATTCTGAAAAAAAATTAGCAAAATAAATGTTATCATTTTGATGTGCCTCCATTTTTACATGTGGAAATGAATTAATCTCTAAAGACTTCATTTTTTATAAAATATTTTTAACTTGTGTTGTTTCATATGAGAGATGTCCAGTTCAAAATAGTCTAATTTTTTTTAATAAAAGGAATTTATTGACTCAGGTAACTGTGAACTCCTAGTGTGAAGTTTGTTTTAGTCAAGGCTGACACAGGACATCAAACTCTGTGTTCCACTTCTCAGCATTCCTTCCAGCTGTGAGTTGCCCTCATAGTCCTCTGTGGTAGAATGAAATGCAATCAGAGTGATGGTGACTGACAACTGCAGATTTACATAATCCAAAATGTGTAACTTCAGAGAAAGATAATTTATGTCTCTTAACTCAGTGTATCCACAGTGGGAAGCCATTTGATTACTCCACATCATGTCTTCAAGACCATAAAGTTCTATGAATAATCAACATTGGGTCCTATGGATTTCTTTTCTGGCACAGAAACAGTGTGTACCTTCCAACAAGTCACATTATGAATCCAAATAAGTTTTTTAAGAGTCAAGGTCTCACTCTGTTCTCCAGACTGGGGTACAGTGATGCCACCATAGCTCGCTGCAGATTTGAACTCCTGAGCTCAAGGGATCCTCCCATCTCAGTCTCCTGAGTAGCTGGGATAACAGACATGAGCCACTACATATGACTGAATCTAGATAATTAACTGTGAAAAATTACAGAGTACTTACTTTTAAATTAGTTTCACTTTTAAACTCTTCCTTGCCTAAGAAACACAGAATAAGATTCACCACTTAAATGTGTATCGAATATCTCAAACTTAACATGTCCAGAACTGAGATTCCCCAAATCTGCTCTTCCACAATCTCTACTTTAGTTGATACCTACTACATTTCCCCTTGCTATTTAGACAAAAATACTTATGGTCATCCTTAACTTTTACCATTCCTTATAGCTAATCCATAGTAAACTCTGTTGGCTCTATGGGTGTCCATAATCTGGGCAGTTTATAAACAATAGACATATTTTTCTCATGTTCTGGAGACTGAGAAGTTTATGATCAGTGTGTTGGTAGATTTAGTGTTTGGTGAGAGCCTGGTTTCTGGTTCATAGATGTTGTCTTTTTGCTGTGTTCTCTCATGGTCAAAGGGGAGAATGAGCTCCTCTGGGTTTATTTTATAAGGAATAAATAAATGAATAAATAGAACAAGTAGAATAGAATTCATGAATATAATTTGTAAAATAAATCCAGTGTTCTCTCACCATCTGCTATAGTACCACGTGACATTAACATATCATTATCTTATGCCTGGATTATTGTAACAGCTTCTTTTTTTTTTTTTCACATGAAAGTTTTTAGTTTATTAATCTGCTTGTGAAAAATCCAAAATGGACACAGGTAGCCTTTACTGCAGCACCTTTACTCTTTCGGCTGTGATCCAATCTCCAGCTCACTTTTTGCCAGCACCAACATTGGCCTTTGCAGTCCCCCTGACTTTCTTCATTCTGTTCTTGCATTCCTTTCGTTGCTTTCTTGAGGTCTTTTGCTTCTCATACAGGCCATGTCTTGCAAGTCTATGTTTGGGTTCATTTTTCTTTGCATAATCCAGGGAGTCATAAATCATGCCAAAGCCAGTTGTCTTGCCACCACCAAAATGAGTTCTGAATCCAAATACAAAGTTGACATCCGGTGTGGTCTTGTACATTTTGGCTAGTTTTTCCCGAATTTCTGTCTTAGGCACTGTTGCCTTCCCAGGGTGAAGGACGTCAATGACCATTTGTTTCCTCTGAAGTAGTCGGTTGGACATGAACTTTCTAGGGCGGATAGTTACGGTGTTGTTCATGATGGCTGCCTCTGTAACAGCTTCTTAACTGGTCTTCCTACTGCCATGCTTAGCCTCTTTCAATGTATGTCTTCCACACACCAAGAGTCTTCCCTTACAATCTACCTTCAGTCACATAACCGTCTGCTCAGCATTCTCCAGTGGCATCCCATCTCATTTAGAGTAAAAACCAAAGTTTTTAAATGACCTAATAAGACCCTTTATGAACTTGCTCCTAGTTCCCTTGCTGATAACATCTACCAACACATTCCCCTATATCCCTCTGCTCCAGTCTCATGGGCTTCCTTGTTCTTGAACATATCAGCCCTCCTCCTGACCTATGGCTCTTGTATTTGTTGGAATCTCTGCCTGGAATTCTCACCCCCAAATTCTCCATTCCTTACTTTGGTCATCTTTAACTTTCCCTTCTTACTATTATCTTCCGTAGCTAGCCTACCTAAAATTGCATCCCATCAGTTTCTGGCCTCTTCCCTACCTAATTTTTCTCCTTATCATTAGTTATTTAATTACCTTGTCTCTTCCATGTAGGCACCATATTTAGAATAGTCCCTGTCAGGCCGGCCGCGGTGGCTCACGCCTGTAATCCGAGCATTTTGGGAGGCCGAAGTAGGTGGATCACCTGAGGTCAAGAGTTTGAGACCAGCCTGGCCAACATGGTGAAACTCCATCTCTACTAAAAATACAAATATGAGCCAGGCGTGGTGGTGGGCACCTGTAGTCCCAGCTACTCAGGAGACCGAAGCAGGAGAATCACTTGAACCTGGGAGGCGGAGGTTGCAGTGAGCCAAGATTGCACCACTGCACTCCAGCCTGGGCGACAGACACTCTGTCTCCAAAGGAAAAAAAAAAAAAAAACAGTAGTGCCTGTCACATAGTGGGAATTCAATAAATATCTGCAGAATAAGTGGATGAATGAGTGAATAAATGGCTGAGGAAGAGGCGTTGAAGATTGTTGACATCATAAGAGGTCATAAGAAGTTAGATCACAGAAAAGTGAATTCAGCTCACAATAGACCATATGGTCTAGGTCTCAAAGTACATCAGGCAGTGATGGAACAAATTTACTTATAGTATACAATGATTGACATTTACATATATGGCTATGAGCATCTTGCCTTTCTACTTCTTCTCTATTATTGGAGTTTCTCAGTGATATTTGATAGAGGCATCTTCCTGCTGTGATCTGTTTTAGTTTGTATGTATGTACTGCAGCAAATAGTCACTCTTCTCACCTTTATTACTGGTGATAAAGGAGAAATAGAGGAAGATGTGAACAAATATAAATAGAAGAAGTAACTGGCACACTTTTGTAGTTTATAAATTTTTTAGGTGATAATATTATTTATAAGGCTGATCTATTCAGTTTATTGCCTTTATATAAACAGGAATTAGGGTTGTATCATTACAATAGCAGCTCGTTACAACTCTCAAAAGAATTTTTCAACATTATTTATTGGTAACTTAAGCTAAAATTATGAACAATGTTAAGGTCTAATAAAATAATTTTAAAAACGAACCATCTTTAAAAATTTCCACTTATTGCTCTTTTGTTCTGATAGATGTTGCCCCCATAGTTAGCAGAGAACTAACAACCTTAGGCACCCTTGTAATAACTATAATTTGTTACAGCTAACTAACCATTTCTCTTTGTGGATTAGTTTGAGGGTTGCATGTGGCATATGTTAATCTGCAGCAACCTTTCCAAAGATGTTGAATTATGAGCTTTGCAAGACTCTTTTGATGCCTAATTTCATCCAGCTTTACAATTTGCCAGGTTGTATTTTTTTCTTCTTCTAGCAAATGAGCAGTCTGCTAGTTCTTGCCCCCCAACTCTGAACCCCCATGCATTTAAGATTATCCCTCAGTCTTTGTTTTTCCAAAGTTTTTCTATGATGTACCTAATGTGATTTCCTTCATGTTTATCCTAGTCAGTTTTGTAGGGCTTCTTGGCTTCTCAGGTTGATATCTTTTGACAGTTTTGGAAAATTCTCAGCCAGTGTCTGTTCGAATGTGATCACTGCCTGTTGTCTCTCTCCTCCCTTCCAGGAATCCGATGATATTCCTTATTGGAATGTTTTACTGAGACCCATATGTATCTTAGCCTCTTTTGCACGCTTTTCATCATTTTTGCTCTCTGAGTAATCCCAGTATTTCCCACTGACCTATTTTAGAGTTCATAATCCTATCTCCTGCTATTAAACCCATCTATTGAGATACTAAATTCTGTAATTGCATTTTTAGTTATAGAGTTTCCATTAGATTATTTCTGTATCTGTCATTTATGTTTTAAACATATAAATCAAATTTCATATCTGATAACTTCACTAACTGGGTCATCTATACATCTGTTGATTATGTATACTTTTTGTCCCTTGGGTCCTGTCTCTTAAAATGTTTAGTAATTTTTAATATAGTAACTAACATTGTATGTACAAAAATTTAGAGACTCTAAATGGTGCTATATTTATAGAAAGTTCATTCTCCTCTGGCAGATACATATAGTAGGTGCTTTATCTACCAATATTCCATCAAACTCTGGTTCTTCCCAATATGGTGTGGTCCTCCAAGGATTCCAATAGGGAACTTGTAGTCTTTATTATACTACATTTTAGAAACTGTGATTTATATTGTATTATGTTGGTGGAAAAGTAATTTTTTTTTTTTTGCTATTACTTTTAATGGCAAAAACCAGAATTACTTTTGCACCAACCTAATAGTCATTTGCCCATGAACAGTTTAATAATTTGACTGACATCTAAAGTGGAAATCCACTAGTATTGGGCTTAGTTCCTTTTCATTCCCACGTCTCCAAGATCGTGGATCTCAAGTCCTAGATGTTTGGCAATCCTATACTCCAACTTTTGTCTGTTCATCTCTTTAAGATTAGCAGAAGCTCTGTTGGCTTCCTTGCCTTCCTTCCCAGCAGAGGCCACAGGGGTCTCTAACTCTTGAATTTCAGCTCACATCTCTGCATTGGCCTTCCTACTAAGATTCTCGTCTTTCAAGTGCTGGTTGTCTTAGTAGCTCTCTGATACCTTCAAACAGACTTTTTTTTGGTTTTAATTTTGGGTTTTATTACCCATAATAAATCTCTTTTCCCTAGTTGTCCTTAGCAAGAGCAATACTCTACTGCATTTAGAAGTGAAATTCTGGATTTAAATTTCTAAAGTAAATTTTTATTTCTAAAATGGTAGTTAATTTTTTTGGCCCCTGGAATGTTTGCCTTCTATAAGTCTTGAGCAGCATCATTCAATAGAAATAAATGGAAGTCCCAAATGCAAGACCCATATGCTGTTCGATTTTCCAGTAACCACAATTTTTAAAAGTAAAAGTGAAATTAATTTTGTAATATATTTTATTTAACCCAAACTATCTCAAATATCATCATTCAATATGTTATCAATATAAAAATTAACCATACATTTTAAATCTTTTTTTTTCAAATTAAGTTTATGAAACCTGGTGTGCAACTTACACTCAATTAGATCTCAACTTGTGCTAGCCAGTGGCTACTGCATCTGAACATGCAGATGTAGATAGCCAAAAAGAGGTAAATTTAATAAAATTTTGAAGAAAAATGTAGCTTAAGTATATTTTGAAAAATAAAACCTGTTACTTTTGGTGATATTTCTGTTAATTAATTTTTTGTGTTTTATTTTTTCTAGATCTTTTTGAGACCTGGAGAAAAGCGAAGGTAGGACTGATTGATAACTTCTATTTATACAGAATTAAAAGAATATGAAAAGTTTAGATAAAGGAGCATAAATAAAAATCTTCTATTGGCAAACATTTCAGAAGTTTTTTTTTTTTTTTTTTTTTTTCAGAAAACAAAACACATACCAGTCTTTAATTTTTATTGCTTTGATATCTGCTTTAGTTGATTTCAGTATTTGTAGAATGCAGGCTACATGTTTAGATGACATTGGTAGACCACGGCTACCTACCCTGTGATACAAAAATCATATTTCTGGGCCTGAAATACCTTCCCAATTTATTTATAGCTACTGCCATATCTGTGGCAGATGATAAAGCCTTTAACTGTACAATTAGACAAAGAAAGAAATAAAAAAAATCCTCAAGAGTTAAATAGCACTGAGAGAGGTAACACATTGACTTAAATTCTAAGAGAAAAATGGGGACTTTCTTGACCTTTCTTCTTACAGCTGTTAATGGTGATACAAGTAATCAAGTATTTAAGCAATAGAGGATGGAAAACAAATAGTCAAATGATACTTGCTAAGATTTACTGGGCACCTGTAACATTGTCTTATAGCTTCACAACAATCTCTAATGTAGGTGTTATAATTATTCTCAACCACATTTTGCAGATAAGGAAATCATGACACAGAAAGGGTATTTGTTTAGAGTTTCATGGCAAATAAATGATGAAACTGGAATTTTAACTGAGATTGACTTGCTCCCGACTCTGAAATCTGAACTGCTGCTCTCTATTGTCTCCCGCATATAACATACAATTTTGCCTTGACCTGGACTCCCTGTTAAAAACTGTGGCTTTTAATATTCTGTGTAATTCATTGCATAGAGATGTCAGAATGAATTTAGATCACCTATAAATACCTCCTGGAGATTATGTGAATCATGGTATTTTATCTTTGTAATTTTAAGGAATATTTGAATTATACTAGTTGAGAAAGACAGAGACAAAGGGTGTCAGTTTCCTGGGTTTTGAGTAGATAATGGCAAAGTTTCTCCTATAATTCAGGGCTCTCTGACAGCTAAGTCAATATTGAAAACTGTTAGGGTTAATATTCCTTTGCCTGTTATGCTCAACAGGGCATTATGTAGTGAATGATTCTCTTTCATACTCCAAGATATTGTGACATCAGACAGATTCAATTTTAGCCATAATTTCATTAAGATGAATCTGCTGGAAAGATAACCACGGACTGGACTGAACAGTATTATGAGTGAAGTGCTAATTCCATTTTCCCTAACTTTGTTCATATACCTTGTTCTTGTATTTCATTTAATGTAGCATAAGTCGCTTCAGCATTAGTAATGAACACTTTCAACAACCATATCGCTTCCATTTTCCACATTATGCTATGTCCTGTGTCTTCTAGAAGTTTCCTCTCCCTGGGGTCACTTGCTAATGAAGATCCTTCTCAATCTCTGATTTTCATGTGAATTTCTGTGCATATTAAAGGTGCCAGCCTGACAGATGAAACTGATCTCTCTCTAAGGAGTGGATGGAAGAGGGAGGCAACCCTCTATGTGTTAGCCTGCTAACATGGCTGCTTCTGGCGAGGGAGGAGACATGCTCCATCTGAAGCCTCTTTGCCAGTAGTATCTTTGCCAACTGTGTTTATGTGTCTGCTAGTCTTAAGTTCCAGAACTAATACAGAAGGAAAAAACTAGTAAAGAGCTTCCTTGGACTCCAGTCAAACTATCTTTATGTCCTCCTGCTTTACCAAAGCAACCTACTACGCCAATTTCGGTCCGGCGCTGTGGCTCACGCCTGTAATCCCAGCACTTTGGGAGGCCGAGGCAGGTGGATCACCAGGTCAGGAGATCGAGACCATCCTGGCTAACATGAGCAAACCCATCTCTACTAAAAATACAAAAATTAGCTGGGCGTGCACGCGCCTGTAACCCCAGGTACTCGGGAGGCTGAGGCAGGAGAATCGCTTGAACCAGGGAGGCGGAGCTTGCAGTGAGCCGAGAGTCGGCCACTGCACTCCAGCCTGGAGACAGGGCGAGACTCCGCCTTAAAAAAAAAAAAAAGAAAAAAGAAAAGAAAAGAAATACTGCCAATTCCACTTCAGGTCTGGCGACTGATGTTACACATCTGTCTCTTCAGAAAACTAGATACCTCCTAAGAGTGCAGTGTCAATTCTGAGTGCTGACTTTTAAATTGAAGAGATGAGAATAGAAACTGAACTATTTGTCATCCATGAGTACTTTATTTTGCCTCGTTTGTAAATGAGAAGAAACTAATAAATACCAAAAATATTTGTGGTCAGATTGTTTTTAAATAAAATAACAATAAAAAGCTTGATGGGTTGTGGTATCACTGTAGCAAAGTAGTGGTTGCAAAATAATCTAGTCCTGAGATATAACATGATGCAATTCCAGAATTGAGGAACCCTAAGCATGGTATTGTAAACTCAGTTTTTCTTTCTATTTTTTTTTATTTGACTCTGCAAATGAAAAGTACAATGAACTCCAAAAGGATAATCTCAGAAAAATAGTGCCTTTGGTAAGCAATCTCATAACATGTATTCTATAGTCAACTAAACGCGTGTGTATGTGTATGTGTGTGTTTGTGTGTGTGTCCTATACTTTTTATCCTTGATAGAAGTGCCTATGAACATAAGTACATGTGAACAAAAAATTTTACTGTAGAAGTATTTATAAGTGTGGGGAAAAAGGAAACATTCTCAACATTCTTAAATAGGGAAATTACTGTTAATATCCATTTTGGAATAATTTTTCAGGTCATTATATTGCCATCTGATTATTTGTAGGTATGTACAATTTGTTTGAAAAGCAAATGGCATGTAATCAAATATATGATTCCCTTTTGATAAGCACAATGATTTAAGAACAACAAGCTCTTCCATCCATTATCCCTTTATGTGTGCAAATAATATCCTCATATGAGCATAGAGAAAGGCATGGAAAGAATCAATCCAAGGTATGAGAAAAGCCTATGCAAGAAAGGAAGTAAAGAAGACTTAGGGGAAAATGTTAAAAAAATAAAACAAGCAAACAAAGAGATATATAGACTCGAGTTTATGAAAAGGCCATCAGGATGCTTGTATTATAAAATCACTTAACTATCTCCTCCATTGCCTGCTATAATTTCTGAATTTTCCACTTTAAGAATAATTTCATAGGTTTTGTGAGTCTATACACGCAAATTTGTCTTTGAATGATGTCAATAAGAGCAATTTATTTTTATTACATTGATTTGTCATGTAAGGTAAATGAGACTGGGAGTATCTTTGACATGAGGTGTTCCTAGGAGGGAAATCTTAGCTGAATACATAGCTGCGGCAGATTCAGGCATCTCAAACTCAAGTGAGAATACTCAGAATAGAATGAATGCCCAATTTGCATATTTTTAGAAGAAAAAGTTTTCTATCTCATGCCTCTATCTTCTTATTGGCCTGGTTTTTATAATGTATCACTCTATACTAATATTGTCAATGGAATGGGATTATTCTGATTGGCTTAAGCTAATCAACATTCTGCCCCTCGAGCTGGGGAAGGACCAATGAAACAGATGGCTGCCTAATAACTAAACAATAGCAGAGTGCACAAGTAAGAAACAAGGCTATAATAAGAAGCAATGGCTATGAAGCAGGCAACCAACGTTGTCCACCCAGCCTTCATTTTACCTACTCTACTAAAGATGGTTTGCCTGAATGGCTGCCTTTCCTACTAGAGAGGATTAATATACTAAATATATATTGTTTATATATCCCATGCATTTACCACTTGAATACAATGCAAATGAACCTTGGTTTATATAACACTCAACAGTTTTGCTACATACTTTTTCTTTGACTTACTGTGAAACAAAGCTATCTTCAGGTGTTTGGGAGATTTCTCACCCGTGTACACTGCAAAAATACAGAGAGATAAATGTGATATTGTTTCAGTAGCTTCTTTATGAGGTTGTGCATGGCTTGGTGATTGACTCGTCGGTTGAATACAGAGGGAAAATTGGCCTTTGGATGTTTTTAACTATAGAAATAATGCTATAAAAATAAGTTGCAAGTCACAGCTAAATTTCTAGTATTCAATTAAAAGATAATCATATTACACATAATAAAAGTGTCTTTTGTAAAATAGATAACATTTTAAAAATATACAGTTACTGATTTTGAAATTAAAGTGATGCTGCCAAAATTTACTTGCTCCAAATGACTTAAGCGAGAGAATTGTTACGAAAAAAAATTAAAGGTGTTATGGCTGTCTCAAGAATCTAGTTAAGAGTTTGCTTCTGGCCGAGTGTGGTGGCTCATGCCTGTAATCCCAGCACTTTGGGAGGCTGAAGTGGGCGGATCACCTGAGGTCAAGAGTTTGAGACCAACCTGGTCAACATGGCGAAAACCATCTCTACTAAAAATACAAAAAATTAACCAGGCATGGTGGTGTGCACTTGCAATCCCAGCTACTCGGGAGGCTGAGGCAGGAGAATCACTTGAAACCAGGAGCCAGAGGCTGCAGTGGGCTGAGATCATGCCACTGCACTCCAGCCTGGGTGACAGAGGGAGATTCCATCTCAATAAATAAATAAACAAATAAAAAAAAAATACAAATTTTAAAAAAGAGTTTTCTCATGTGGTGCATAGGGTCTGAAACCCACGCACAGAGATCTAGGGAGCTAAAGTTGCATATTGGTTATAGAGGCAACAATTTTGATTCCTCAGTGATGGTGACATCCAGGAGCGGTATGGTCCAAAAAACCTGGGAACTGGCCAACAACATGCAAGAAGCTCAGAGTATCCATGAAAGCTACAAATATGACAAGAAGCAGCAGCAAGAAATCTTGGCAGCAAAGCCCTGGGTTACCAATCACCATTACTTTAAAGTACTGCAAAATCTCAGCATTGGCTCTATTGAAGATGGTGATGCATGCCAGATCGGGGGCAACTTGGAAGTGATGGGTTTGATGCCAGGAAAGGAACCACGATTATTATGGGCAGTTTTACTTTGCCTGTGGAGGACACTGAAACCTAAGAAAATTCTCAGGCTGCTGCATATGAGTACATGGCCACATACATAGAAAATGCCAAAAAGGTTGGCTACCTTAAAAATGCAATCGGATGATATTATAGGCACCCTGGCCATGGCTGCTGCCTTTCTGGCATCATGTTAGTACTTGGCTGCTCAATAGCGGTTCCAGGAACCATTTACAGCAGTGGTGATTGATCCAACAAGAACAATATCTGCAGGGAAAGTGAATCTTGATACCTTTAGGACATACTCAAAGGTCTACAAACCTCCTGATGAAGGACCTTCTGAATACCGGACTACCCCGCTTAATAAAATAGAAGACTTTGGTGTACACTGCAAACAATATTATGCCTTAGAAGTCTTGTATTTCAAAATCTCTTTGGGTTGCAAATTGCTTCAGTTTCTGTGGAATAAATATTGGGTGGGTACACTGAGTTTCATTGTTGGGTTTAGAAGCACATAATCGAAAATCAGAAGACAAACGTGCCAAAGCCAACAGAGACAGCAGTAAAACTACAATAGAAACTATCCATGGATTGACGTGTCAAGTTATTAAGGATAAACTGATCAGAGTAACATCTCTTAAACAGTCACTGAGAAGGGCTTTTGCCCAAAAGACAATATGAGAAAAATACTCAAGTAACACTTTAAATCTAGTTACCCAATATCGGATTAAAAGTATAAGGTGCTCTGACCTGTCTTGAATACTAACATCCTGTAATAAAACTCTTTAAAAATTTTAAAAATAGCCTTTTTTTTTTTGGCTTCTCTTTTTTTGCACAAATTCATTGGTCTACATTAGCCACCTTTTGATTTAGGTTTTTCCCCTCTAATTTCCCCTTTTTTGAAAACTAGAGAAAACTGGAGAAACAAGACTTCATTATCAAGTACTCTTGTCAAGGTTATATCGGAGCATTGAAATTACTAACCACATTTATTCTCATAATTTTTCAGAACCCTATAACTTTTGAGGAGGGTTTTTATATTAGTCCTGACTTCTAATTTTAAAATATTGGATAGCTAATGAGTTTTAATAACAAAGCAAATACTGGATTAAGCTTTAGATAAATGGATTTCATAGAAATCAAATACTTATCTGTGTAGAGCTTGTATCATATTTGCTTTTGATATAAAATTTAAATCAATATTTATTGCATTAGGTTTAACTAATCTTCATTTTGAAAGCCAAATAATCAAAAATAAAAACAGCTGACAAAAGCTCATTTTACTTAAAGAAAGTATGGTGAGTATAAAATGGTTTTAAATATCTTTCAGAAAATAGAATGCAAAATTATAAGTTTTTATGTATAAATGTATAAGAGAAATTTTATCTGAAACACTTAAATATTACTACAAATTTTATTCAAATGCTTGATTGATATCCATGTAATTGTTGAAGTACAATTGACAGTTGTGCACCTCTGCTGATTTCTTTTCTATGAAACGTATCTCAGATTTTGGCATTCTCTCTCTCTCTTTTTATTTACTGGTAATCTTGTAAATGGTAAACTTGAATATGGGTAGTTGGGAAACCCTTAGTTTTCTAGAAGGTATCTAATTAGGGAAACACAAGGGTTGGATCAAATCTCTTGGAATTCTTCTGAATGTTAAATCATAATAATTTGTACTGTGTTGCAACATAGACTAGTTATAGTCTATATTCTTTTCAGAAGTATAATCTTGTATTCAGTGTGTCCCAGTGTTTCTAACAAAAGCTAAACTGAAAGAAATAATGCTGATGCAAGATCACTTGGAAGATATACAGTGCATCTATTATTTTAGATAAGAGTATACTCCTGAATTTAGCCAAAACATGATAGCCCACTTGTAGGATGGCATTTCCCCAAGTGGATGTTGGTAAGAAACGTGGGACTAAGGAGAAGACACTATGACAAATTTCTGAAGTCCTTTGTACTGCTTATTATAAGGGTGTGGTATTAATAGATGACACTGTTTAATGCATGATACTATACAATGTCCTTTTAACGAGTATCCTTGAAGAAATTTATTTCTCATTCTGCTATCATGAACATCTGCCCTTCTCCGAGTATTTGGTTTTGCTTTTGTTTAAAAACATTGATAACCCAATCATATGATCAACCAAATTCTTCATTTTGTTTGAAGTCAGTTCATAGCCAACTTTTAGTAATTGCATTGGATAATGACATATATTTTATAAGGTTCTCATTTTTAACTTTTTTTTTCTTGGGTTAATCTTTTTGTTATAATTTATTTTATTTTGCTTTATCTTGTATATATTTTAAGTTTCTTTTAAGCTATTTTGGATCAATGTCCAATATACATAATTTGGGGCAGAATGAGAGAGAGAAGAAGAAAGAAGAGAAAGGAAGGGAAAGGAAGAAAAGGGAGAATGAGAGAATTCTGTTCTGTATTTCTCCATCATAAGTTATAGGCTTCATCATAAGTTATACAAAGGGGATAGTAGAAATAGAATTGGCGATTTCTCCTTCAGTTTACAACAACGTATTTTTTTCTGTGAAAATGTAAGAAATTTCTGTAAATTTGTTAAATGATATTCACATTAACTTTAAAGAAAGCTGTTGGACTCGATCAAAACAGATAAATTTCAAATCAAAACAAAAATTGGAGGTTTTCAGAAGTCAATAAACAGGTTTTTATCTTCGTCTTTTTTGGTTTAAAATTTTTTTTTTGTAGATACATGAGCTCACTATGTTGTCCAGGCTGGTCTTAAAGTCCTGGCCTCAAGAGATACTCTCGCGCTGGCCTCCCAAAGTGATGGAATTACAGGTATGAGCCCTTGCACCCAGCTTATCATAGGTTTTTAATAGGTAGCTTAATAGTTTATTTAACTACTAGCCTGGGCAGGCTAGTTTTGGGAATTAAAATTGGATATTAATTATATCAATTCTAAAAGTATGCACTTAAGCAAAATCTGGATTTTTTCCTTCACAAAGTTTATTTTCTTAAACTGTCCATGGTTTTGGTTCGAAAGGAAACTGAATGAAGAAGTTTGTCATTGAAATCTATTACCTTACTGGAAAATCTCTTAAAGTAATTCTTGAAGTATATGACCTTTTAACGAGATACAATAAAACAGCAACTTGATTACTGGTAATTGTCAGTGTGAACTTTACTGATAGTTAAATTTGTAAAAAGACAAATGGTTTTGTTTGTGTGGGATCAAAAATGTATTTCAAACAGTTTATGTGATAGTTTCTAAGATTAGAAAACCTTGGCCTGATTCCAAAACTATGAAAAAAAATCAGCTTCGATATTCAACGCTAAAGCATTCATGAGAGAGATGCAGTCATTCAGAAAGCTGAGTTCAATATAGAACAAAATGAAAACCACAGCGTCTCAGACCACTCCCTCCTTCCACCTTCTCATATTGCAAATACTATATTTCCATTATCAGAAGATCCATTTTCAAGTCAGAGCTGCTGCTAAAACAGCCTAACTGGAGGGGGAAGAAATGGCAAAACAGTAAAAAGAAATGCTTTGTAAATCACCCTTCAAAAGCTGTCCTGGGAGGAATGTGATATACCTCAGCATCTTATGTGTTTAGCAAATAATTTCAGCTGTGCATTCTAAACGTAGCTTTCCCTCCTTTACCTAATTACCGAAATATGTGCTGCAGTTTGCAGAACTTCGCCACTGTCATAACTTTTCTTGAAGTTCAGCCAACCAATGATAATAAAGCTGTCATGAGATTAAAGGGGGCTGCAAGTCATTGCTTCTGACATTTATATGTACCATGGGAAATGCAAACAAGTATGTGGAGTTATTAGTAATATTATGGGCTTTGAATCCTTAAAATAGAGGGCTTAAGACATCTGCCTCGGCAAGGAAGGCGAGAATTGAGGTAAATCCAAGTTGCGTCCTCCTTTTGTATAGAACAGGAAGCCAAGCTCAAGAAAGCATGGGGAGTGGTTTATTCCATTTCCTTAATGTGGTGTCAGTATGAAGCACATGCCTTAGACACACACTCTTAAAGGGAAAATTTCGGTTGTGGAGAAAAGAAAATCGTAAAACTTTACCTAAAACCCATGGGGTCTTTCTTGGGGCTCTTCCCTGGCCCAGTCTTATGTCATTGATTTTAGCACCAGCTCTGGGCTTGGAGCGAGACAAGGCAGTATAAAGGATGCAGGAAAACTCTCCTCAGAGGTTTTGCTGCTATGCAGAAGTTTCTTTGGTTTTTGTTTAGTGAAGGATACCAAATTAGGAACAAAAGTTTAGAGGAAAAAAATACTACGTTGTTTTAAAAACGTTAGGAAAACTCATGTTTTATCATTGAGTTCTATCATTATTAGTATTACTATTATTATTATTTAACCTTATTCTTATCTCTTTTCTGTCTTCCCTTTGGTTTTGAGGTGTATCAAAAAGAAGTTGGGTCTAAGTCTGGAACATTTGTCTTTTCCTTTCAATTATGCAAAAGGGCAATGCACTTCATTATCTTCGGTGATAATAGATTCTCCCAAATCTAGGCTGATTCAGAGCTATACTTGGTCAAACACAAAAAAACTTTAATTTTTCAAAATAATCTCTTAAAATTGTTATTTTGATGCTGATTTTCAGATATAAATTTGGCTTCTGGAGATTGGTCAGCGTATGAAGAAAATACTGGCTCTTTGTAGTTGATATGTTGATAATTTGAAACCGGATCTTTTTCAGGAAAGCCTTGACTCTGAAAATACTGCACACAAGCCTTCCTGATTTGTCCATCCCTCTCTTACTCTAGGAAGCTGCAGTTTGAGTGTGATTAGTGCAAAAATCCTAAATTGCATAGGATAAGGTACTAGAGATATTTAGAAGGAAATAGAATATGGAGAAAAGAGACTGGGAGTTCTGAAGCATTTGGCATAGTTTTGATTCTGCTAATAACTATAATTATCACCAAATGAGCACCCACTATATGCCAGGTACCGTGTTAGGTGCTTTCCATAAACAGAATGCATTTAATTAGGACTTAGGTTTTCTACCTGGCATGGTCTTACTTAAGGAAGCAATTTTTTTTTTTTTTTTTGCTTTAAATGATTAAACACTGCTTAGAGTGAATTTTATTTTAAGTCTAAGTTCAGGACTTAACATTTCTATCTAGGGAATTAAAACAAACCTGAGTAATTGCTCATAATGTTTGTTTTGTAACTACCTATGATGAAGATGAATTAACTAGAATGGACTTGAGTCTACCAGTGATCAAGGAAAAAACTGCTAATTTGCAAAAAGCTCATGAACTATTTTCTTAGTTCATAAATTATTTCTTTTCAACTAAACGTTGTATTGTGTCATCAACATAAATTAGTGATAGTCTGTGTGTCTAAATCTAGAGGAATCAGTGAACCTAAAATAAATCAGACCAACAGAAACGTAATAATTTTTGCAATGTGTTGAATGTACCACTCAAGATGGTTATGCTATTATCACTGGTTTAGTATTTAAGATTAAAATTTGCCTGCAGTTCAATAGCATTTGAAGGGAGGAGGGTGAAATACAAAAATAATTACTGGGAAGGTCTCTTTAATGGTGGGTCTGTTAAATAGTCTCCTGCAAGCACACCCTTCTCTGACAAAATTTATGTCTCTCTATGTATTAAATGATTACCTGTCCACATTGTACCATGTATGTATTTTTAATTATTCTACAATTTTAAAATCTATAGTAGTGTTTTTATATGAAAAAAACTACTGTCAAATATAAAATTTCAGAGATATTAAACTATAATTTTGCATTCAAATTCTTTGTTATTAAGTAGGAAGAGGATGGTTCAATAGGGCATATAAAGCAACTTATAAGTACCAAATACTAATTTTTCAAAGTAGTGACAGCTACTCATGCTTTTGTGTTCACTTAAGTAACTTAAGAGAGTTCTAAGATATTCAAAAAAACATTGAAATGTAAGATTTTAAACTTCTAGAGCAAAAACCTTCTAAACTTTTACTCCAACAGCCATGATTTTTCTCTGACATGACTGATGTGAATTTTCACATGACCTTTTCAGGGTTAGGGCTAAGACTAAGAAGTTTTACCAATAAGGGAGAAGAAAAGAGTCAGGCAGAGGAGCAAAGCAGAAGTGTAAATAGTGAATGTGGTTTGGAATGAAGATATTTGAATCTGAATAGTGAGTTAATGATTCAATTAGTTTTTCACTTTGTTAAACTACATTAATCCTTCTTTATCAGGTCCCCATATTGAAGCCCTTTGAAAAGTAAAACGCAAAGGATCTTAAGAAGAAAAATCCTAAGAGACAGAGCCTTTTAAATTCATTAATGCTTCCCAAATACATGCTGCCTATTGGCAGTGATGTGGATGTAGGGTAGATATTGTTATAGAAGTCTCAAGACTTGAATAGGGATAGTTCCAATGGCCATACAGTCGTTGTGAAGTGGTTCCTATCCGAAGTCGGCTTACAAAATGTGTACTCTATTTTTAAACCAAGGAAAGAGAGTTATTTTAAGCTAAAAAACTGGGGAAGAGGGGATTTGAAAATATCTGACTAAATATATAAGCAGAATATTTCAAATATGAATTTTTACTAAATTGGAAAGGTAAAAATGACTTGAGAATTTCTTTTTTACATTCTGTTGTGCATTTAAATCTTCAGCATCTTCTACATTTATAATATAAACCCAGAGATTAAAAACTTTAAACTTAGATTATCATTGCCATTTTTGTTATCCTTATAATAATCATCAAAAGCATTTTATTAAACATTTAGGCATACCTGATGCAAATCTAACACATTAAAGGGGAAGTCCTTGTCCTGAATATTTACAATTTAACAGATGTTAAATTGTTTCACTAAATATATAAAGGGCATGAAGAGAAACGGAAATTTGCTAAAGAAAATTACCCACAGGATAGTGAAAACACAACCAAGGCAGCCTAATGATACCAGGTCAAATTTACAGAATTCATAAAGATTCTGAATTTTTACTGGAAATGGGTTTTATTTTAAACACAAACCAAAACTCAGACTCTGTTAACAATTGTATGCTAATGGTCTGTTGGAATCTTTTTTAGCTTGGTTACTTTTAAATTACACTTTGTCTCTATGTTTATGTGTAAATGTGTGGGTTATACAAACTTTTTGTTTGTTTGTTTGTTTTTTGAGACAGAGTCTCATTCTTTCACCCAGGCTGGAGTGCAGTGGTGTGATCTCGGCTCACTGCAACCTTAGTCTCCCGCATTCAAGTGATTCTCCTGCCTCAACCTCTGGAGTAGCTGGGTCTACAGGCGCGCACCACCACGCCCAGCTATTGACAAATTATTTTTTCTTTTAGTATGTTAAGCATTTTTCAGTTTAATATTAATTTTATATCCTAAGTGATTTTTTTCCTGTTAACTTATCTGCAGGTAAGCCCAATCTAGCTCTAAATTGTCATAAAGTTGGACTATTACCGCTTTCAATAATATCAAGGTAGCAAATGAATTTAGTGGTATGTAAAGAAGAAGAAAACCATGGACGCTGCAAAGTTATATAGTTTGAAGAATAAGAAAATATCAAACTCTTACATGTTAAAGGAGTTTTAGTTAACCTATTAGCTAGAATATAAGATAATCTTTTTAATACAATGGTTTCTACAGTGTTTCCACATTCAAAGTAATTTTTACATACAATATTTGATTTGACCTAGAAAATACTTTGTATTCCATGAGGGTACCAAGATATTAAATGATGTTTTATAGGTGTAAAGGTAGAGTCAGGGAGAAAGATCAGACATGCAAATAAGGGAATTAACTGACAGAAGAAACAATTCAGGTGAAGTTGAATCCACATGTGACCCTTAACTGATGCAAATGCAAGATATGGTGCTTCTACTTTTACAAAGCTAGAGAGTGTGATCAAGAGCCTGAAATCTGACTGCTTGGCTGAACTTGACCAAGTCATTTAAATTCTCTGTGACACGGTTTCCTCATCTGTAATGTAAAGATAATTGTCATTCTACCTCTTTGACTTATTCTGAGGATAAAATATTATGTTTGTAAAATTTTTAAGCCAGTGCCTGACATTTACCAATTGCTCAATAAATGTTAGCTATTGTGATTATCTAGATTGCCTCGGTCCAAACACACCATAAACATTTCTCATTTTAAGGTTGAAAATTATGACTCCTCTAGGGCATATATTGGAAAAGAGGGAAGATGTTAGTTGGGGGAATCAGCGGAAAGTCCTGGGCATGTTTTTCAAATATATAGGAGTAGAGGGTATGACTTCTCAAATTAAATATAAAGAACTAAATCCTGTTACTTCATTTATTAAATTTTAGGAAATAAATTATTTTACTCCTCTCAATATTTTAAAAACTCCTTTCACATGATGGTTTTCATCAAGGTGTTATTTGATTCTTTAAATTTTCACTCTTTAAATATTAGAAAATTTTTAAAAAGACTAGTTTTAGAAATCCAGATCTGCTCAAAACCTTAATACAGACAAAAGCACTTTTTAAATTTAATGGTCATGTTTGGAAAAAGAAGGTTAATCTAAAACTCAATTACTACGTGTATGTTTTAAGTATCTGTTAACACGTCATTAAATACCTATTGATTATAATTGTAAAGTTAACTATGTGTTATAAGCATTTTTTTCCTTATTATGTATTTCCTGTATTATCCATTGCACAAAACTGACTAGAAATCTATTCTCCCTGCTTTTCCCTGGCTCAAATAGGGGTTATTGCACTCAATTTGCCTCATGGTAGCTTTTGGGGGGGATCAAGCTACTTTTCTTTCTCATCCAAAACCTAGCGTAAGATGAGTAAGTAACATGACTTTGATCCCTAAAGAGCAATTAGGCTTAAAAATATTGGATCTTGTTATTCTATCAATGTAGGGTGTTAGAGCATAGTTTATAACACATGGTTTCAACAAATCATACCGAAGTATTCCCCCAGAAACTCCAGTGCCAAACATTTACAACTTTCACCAAATGAATAATCCTTAGCTTCTTTAAGAAAACAATTAAAAATGTGGAACTGATTAACCAGAAATAGGTTTTTATCAAAGGGTTGTTCAACAAAGGCACAGTATTTTCTCTTGAAGGGAAAATTGAAGAAAAAAAAGACATTGGAAACAAAACAAAGGAATCAAAAATCTACTATTGTGAGTGTTCTTTGAAACATTATAGTACTTCATCACAAGTTAACTTTTAGTTACAGCTGCCATTTGCTAACCATTAAATCACTGCTGAGGAGTTTTACAAACAATGTGAATGTTGAATATTTGGATTTTTTTGCCCAAGGCAAACACTTTACATCCCTGACTAACCTATCCCAGATTAAAACAGTTAAAAAAGAAAACATAAGGCCCATCCCTCTTTTTCAAAAAGGAAAACCACATTCTTTCATTTCTGTAGAGTGATCCTCTCAGAATTAAGGAGAGAGGGCCAAGAAAATGCAAAAACAGATAACTTCAGATGAAACTTTCAGAATTTTTCTTTCTTCAGGCCCCTGTAGTTATAGTTACCATTCCAAATACTAAAAGAGCATCAGTCATATCCATAAATAGCAGTACACTTCAGTCTAAATCTGGAGTCATCATTTATGTTAAAACATTCCACGTATTTAAAAAAATATATATATGTCATACCTTTCTTTTTGAATCCTTTGCTTTGTTGACAAGGTCGCTGCCCTGCTTTAGTGATTAACAGGTGGGAATCTGTACTGGTGACTTTTCATAACAAAAAACAAAACCTGTATTTCAGGAATGCTTCTTCAGCATTTCCTTGTATCCTTGCCTGTTTTCTGCTTCCACACATTCAGCTAGTCAGTCAATTATGTGTATATGTTCAAGGCTGATTTTTCCTGTGTGCTTAATATAATTAATTATCCTTTATAAATAACCCTTTAGAGGAAGACATTGATGAAAAGCAGCCAGCAGTCCTTTCTGCAGATTGAGTTTATGCCCCATTTCTTTTAAATGCATTGTCTTCACAAGTAATATTTTCTGGCATTAAAATATTCTACATCCTGTTGAATGTTTGACTGAATTGTTTTCCTCTTAGTCTTAAAAAATTACATTGGCTTTTCAGTTATCTCCTGGTAATAAACCTTGAGGACTAAGCATAGTAGCTCACTTATCTCTGCACAACCCCACATGGTGGAGCAGCGTGGGCTTGTTTGCATTACTTTAAAGATCTGAAGTGAGGGTGAATGGAGAGGTGAGTAAAGCAAAATGCATTTCAAAGGATTTTTTGAATTGCACTTGGAAAGCATTTTATTTAGTATTAATACTGAACATCAAGGCACATATTCCTCCTTACCACCAGATAAGACTGACCCCAAAAGACTAGTTGTCATCAATGACTGCACTTTCTAAAAATTCAGAGGTCATGTGGAGTTAAAAATCCATCACAGTTCTTAAGAAAGAGTGGAGAGGTGGACAGGAGTAGAGAAAGAGGGGGTTACTCATGCATACAAAGCACTTTGAAGATAAAAGGCTCTAATGAGTGTTAATAATGATGATGATAACATAATAACACACCCCTCAACATTTAGTTAGCTACTTCCTCCACAACATTTTTGGGTTGTAGGATAGAGGGGTTTTGATTTAAAAAAAAACAAAAACAAAAACCAAAAAAACAGTGCCACATTGGCTGAACAAGAAAAATTATATATACTTAAATCATTAGTTGGTGCCCAAGTAAGTCTTAAGGATCCTTAATATTGAGCTTCAAAGACGTAAGATAAGCATGGCCAACACGGGGTAAAAGGTAAACACATTACCAAAAGTCCTACTTCCTCCATCAAAGTCAGAAGGAATGAAGAAAACATTCATCATACTTTGCTGTTTTATTATTGCTGGAGAAGAACATGGATTTCTTTAGACAAATGAGTCTCACATCATAACTGAAAAAAGGAGGCATTTAAAAATCATGTATTAATTTTAGCTGTATGCAACCTTCTGTTGCATGCTTATCTTCCAGGATTACTGACTTACCACTGGTAGGAGATGGTCCATTGCAATATTGCTACAGAATTGAAACATTTATCAAGTATATTAAAAGAAATTGTATTATCATTAGGTTCCAATATGACAAGTTAAAGTCCAAGTAAATGAATAAAACTCTCAAAATAACACGGTTAATATTTGTTTTCATTTTCAATTGGCAGTTTAGCAAAATAAACTTAAAACTCAAGCTAGTTTTAAAAGTCACTATTCTGATAGTGAAATGTAATAAAATTTTTCGTGATAATGAAGGTATTACCTAATTTAATTTCTAAATTAATGGTTTTCAATAATTTTGTGAGTAGACCCATTAGTCAACTTACAATTGCAGTGATTTTTGTATTTTAAAAATTATATACATTATAATGAAGGAAAAGGGAGTGATTCTTCCCTGGTTCTGATAATTTATTCCATGAAGTGGGTGACCTGTTAGTGAAACACTCGTAGTGTCTCACCTCCCTCTCACCTGCGAGTGATAGGCAGGATATTGTGGAACTTAGTAAACTGGGATGGGCTACACTGGTGATACCCAAAGAGCTGATGCCGTCAATGGGACTTTATTATACAGGTTTCTATAGCTTAATCTTGAACTTCATGAATGTTGGCCTCCTAACACATGTGTTCAGGCTCCTTAGGAAAATTTGTAGACCCACGCTTACTATAAGGGCCTCAATAAATTGTGGAGGCAAATATTTCCTAGAAAAATAGCCTTTTTCTCTGAACAGATCTTTTAGGTATTGGTAGGTGGAATATAAGATCTACTGATTTTTAAATTGCAAAAATGCTGTTTGGGACAGAACGTTTTTTATCCTTCCAAAATATATATGTTGAAGACCTAAACCCTAACACAATGGCATTTGAAGGTCTAGTGTTTGGGGGATAATTAGATTTAGATTAGGTTATGAGCATGGGGCCCCCATGATGGCATTAGTGTCCTTATAAGAAAAGAAAGAGAGACCAGAGATCTCCCTTTCTCTGCCTTTCTCTGTCAATGTGAGAAAATGGCCCTATGCACACCAAAGAGAGCCCTTGCTAGGACCTGAATCTGAAGGCACCTTGATCTTGGACTTCTCAGCATAATTGTGAGAAATAAATGTCCATGGAATATCAATCTATGGTATTTTGTTACAGTAGCCCAAACAAACTATGCAAATGTTGAGTTCGATGTGCGATACACAACACAGATGAGGTTCCAGAATTAAATTGTTAGTATCAGGCATAAGTAAGCAGTGCACAGTGGGAATGTAAGTCAAGAGCTTCTCAATATGAATGGGGGGAAAAAAGTGTACTTTTTTTCATCATTACAAATTTGTAAATGTTGCAGGATATCATTAATATCTCAAATACTCCAAGAGGTAACATGCTCAGGTAGAATATTCTTTATAGAAGGTCACAATAATAACACAAAAATCTGCTCAAGAGAATTCTTTCAGTAAAATAAATTGATAGGCAATTAGCACAGACGGACCGGCATCCTTGTGAAGCTATAACAAGGAAGATTTATAGCTGTCCTACTTCATTCAAACACTTCTGAGCCTTTGCTTCATCTTTAGGAACATATGTGCTGTTTTCTAGAAATAAGATTGCATTGTGGAAAATTACTGTGAAGACTGTGAATGGCTTACTTTGAAGCCAGGGCTATCATCATTTTGCAAATCTTACTAACTTATTGTAGTCTCCAAAAATTTGGGATTTGACATTGAACTAATTCAACTTCTGAAATCTTTAAAAGGAAGCATTCGTATTCCTGTAGGAAACGGTGCAGGCAGCTGAAGAAACTTGTTTCACCTAGGCATCAATAATCTCCGTGGTTGAAACAAAATAGGATGAGGTAAAGGTGAGATAGGGTGATAGATGTGTTATCTTTGACTTTCAGCTCCTAAGAAATATTTTACTTTGTATCTACGATTCCCTTGATCTTTGAAGTTGGTTTATAACTTGATCTCTTTGGGAATGTGATAAAGAAAGGTATTTTATTGAAATGTGAGACTTCTTTTTTTCTGACATATTATTACAATATGCTGATTTATGTAATTATTGGAATATCATTGTGATGTTATACTCCATATCAGATATAATGGAAGATGTGAATAGACATCACTTGGGATAAGAAATAGAGCAGATAGTGTACTTTAGCCTTAGGTACAGAGTGATCTTGCAGTTGATCTAATGTAGATCATTTAATGATTTAAATCATTTTTGGGTGGCCAAATAGTTTCCATTATATGTTCCCCTAAGAGAACACCCAGAAGAGTAGTAGTTGGCATCAGGAGCATAAATGCAGGAACAGGAGAGTAGCTGTCCGTTTATCTTGTTGTTCTACATCCCATCCCTGAGGGCAATAGACAGTCCCTGGGAGATAACAGGCTAAATGGGATAATAGCATAATCAAGGGTTAAAGTGAGGGATTCTAGTGAGATACATTTAATTCTTTTTCCTAACAGTTCTTTAACATTTAGAGAGACATACATTAGCATAACACTACTGGTCTCTCCCCAGCCACTCCATCATCCCTTTTCTGGGGTGGAAGAGAGACCTACCAGACCTAACAGGAAGCTCAGAGGAAGTGGCCAGGTCCCTCCTCTCTTTTTTGTTGGGAGTGAGCTGTCTAAAGAGCACATGCTGTGCTATAAGACACACTCAGCCCCTTCAATGGGCAGTGGGTTCCAGGCACACAGTGCTATTTTGTGGTTTGCGGAAGGAGGTGGTATTCAGAGCTAGGAGAAGCAAGACTAACTCCGATGGAGTTAGGAAGCCCAATAATGCTGCATATGTAAGCTGCACCTCTGATCTCAGCTTTATCAGTAATAGTAAGTTTGTTTTGTTTTGCACCTTATTTACTTTCTTTCTCAATTTGCTTCAAGTCCAGGTGGAGAAAAAGAATATTATTTTGGGGACTCCCAAACCTCCAATATTATATATATAATATTCAAGATGTTACCAATCTTGCGCTTATGGTCAGTACAAAGCTAAAAGAGGAAGCCTGTTTCTTGGATTTGACATTAACAAATAATTTCTCCTGCCAAATCTACTAAATGAATTAGTGCCACATTTAGAAATGTATCTATTAGGAGAGAAGGAGACTACTTAGTAATTGGTAATAAAATGGCAAAATTATTGATGTCAAGATAAGCCAAAATAAGCCATATTTCGTTTAATGGCTTTCTTTTCAATACCTGAAAAAGGTATATTATGAAAAAGTTGATTCCCTATATTCAATTTTTTAAAGTAAGACTGAAAAACAGAAAAACATAATATAATATTCTAGCACCACTACTACCCTACCCTATCTCCTACCCTTCTCTTTTCCCCCATCTCCCATCACACACATAAGATTACCTAATATTTACCAAGTTTTCAACATATCCAGAATAATATGCTGTTTGTAGATACATTATGTCACAAATTATCACAATTCTTCAAATAGGGACTGTTCGTTTTTCAGATGAGGCACCTGAGGTTTAGAAGGGTTAAATAAGTAGTCTGTAGTCCCAAATGTAGTAATGAGCAGATCTGGGATTCAAACCAAGGTTGGTCTGAGTCCAAAGCCTAGACACTGAAGCCCTAAACCATCTGATTTTGGGATTATATTGCCAATGAAATTAACATGTGCCATGACTGCAGCTGAGATTTCTTGCACTGCTTGCTATGTTATTTTCTAATAATTATTTTCATTTGCATAATATGTTACTGCAGAGGAAGGTCAGCCCCTTTTGATAAAAGCATAGATATCCACATAATATTCCAAATCTTATTTCTTCTTGCCTTACAAACACTGAACATTTCATGAATACTACTTTATGGATGTGATTTTTTAAGCTCTAGGAAAGCAGAGTGGTAATGTGCAGGAGTTTATACATTCCCTATCTCTTTTCAAGAATAAATCAAAGACAATTGAGTAGTGTGACATAAGATCTGTTCACACGGATGTAATTGTGTAAAATTATTATATAAAAACATCTTCTGCAAAAAATAAAAATAATTATATAAAACAAAGTTTTCTAAGATTACTATAAAAGAAGTAGAATAAAATCAGGCAAAACCAGCATGACACAGGTAACTTGGGAACTCTCCCATTTATTCCATAAACAAATTTAATAGAAGACCACGGTTATATTAAAAATTTAACTTCACAAGTTTCATTCTTTCTTGAAAATGCACTTGCTTATCATATGCAGACTAATATTTTTCATGAAAAATGCAGTGTGAAATGTATTATGGAATAGCATTAAATGCTTTATGTTCTTAAAAATATTTTCCTTTAATGATAGAATCCAGCATACATAATTTAAGCTAGAGGCCTATGCTAAGTGTGTACAGTTAATTTTGATTTAGGTTTATCACTTCACGGAGGACACATAGCATTTTTATTTTGAATCAAAGGCAATTTTTAAAAATTATCTTATATGCTATAATATATATCTGACATATATTTGATTTTGTGCAGTGTTTGGGTGGAGGAAATTCTGCCATTTATTACCTCCATTGCTTATCATAAATCAGAAACCAGGTGCCATTAAATATTCCCAGCAATACTTTGAGGTATGTATTATTTACCCTAATTCATAGAAAATAAAGCTTTCAACTCAGATAGGTTACATAAAATGGGCAATGTCACATTGCTCATTAGCATCTGACAGGGTTCAAGGGGTGAAAATCAAGCACTGCAGTGTATGTTTTTATTCACAAGTCTATTTTACTTCCCAACATGCTAAGAATTGTATCTTATCAACCTTTTCTTGGTAGCGTACAGTTGGTATCACCTTCATTTTTTTATCATAGAATTTCAATTCTTATGAGGTTTTTCCTTAAGTATAATTTCTTTTTCAGCCTTATAATCTTTCAGTTCTATTTCCAGAATCCTTGTAACTACTAAACTGGCTTAAAGACTTAAATCTAGATGAGATTAAAGATTAAGAAGCTTGAGAATAACAATATAAACACTTAATCAGTTTTGTCTTTAGACTGAAAATATGTAAAGCTTAAGCTTGCAGAGAAACAGGCAAGAACAATATGGCAACTGCTTTAGGTCTTTTATGAGTGTAGAGTTATTTAGTATCACAGTAATTATGCCATTTTCTCAGGCTACAATTTTGTCTCTCAGAATTTCTGTATGTACACATTTCGACATACCCCTAAAGTCAGTGAACTAAATCTCCTCAAGATAAAGAATCATGATCCCTTTTTCAATTCCCTTGATTCTTTAGGGCTGTAAAAAGGTATGAAAACATTTATCTTATCATTATCCATGAGTTTTCTTTTTTTTATTAACTGCTTACTTCTTAAAGGAAAACACACCAATTCAGTTATAAAGTCAATGATAGAGCTCTGGACCTATCTGGTTGTTTTATGAGAACTCTGGACCTACTTTTTGTTTTTAGTTTTAAATGAAAAAAATACACAAATTGTCCATATGTCCTCATGAAAAAATAATTAAAACAATACAGGGAATTATCTTAGCATTTATGTGTGGCACAATGTCTGTATAGAGGAGGAAAGCCTTTTCCTCTACCCTATTAGGTTCTATGGCTTTGCCTGATAATTAAACTGAGAAAAGGCAGATTTGCAGGAGAAAAGCCTAAAACTTTTCTTTGATTTTAATATTTTTACATATATATGGAAGCTTTCATATATAAGAAATGAAGACCCAAAGAAGTGAATAGGTCTTATATACCTTATAACTGCTAAGTCAGGGATGTCTAATCTTTTGGCTCCCCTGGGCCACATTGGAAGTAGAATTGTCTAGGGCCACACACAAAGTACACTAATGCTAACAATAGCCGATGTGCTTAAAAAAAAAAAAAAAAAAAGTAATCCTAAAAAAAATCTCATACCATTTAAGAAATTTTGCAAATTTCTGTTCAAAGCCATCCTGGGCTGCATGCAGCTTGTAGGCCACAGGTAGGACAAGTTTGCTCTAAGAATTACATAATGAGAGTGTATATACCATTTTAACAATGCTCAATAAATTGTGGAGATGTACTAAAATACAGGAAAAAGAGGTTTGAGCTAGGGGCAGTAAATAGTGGGAAAGTAATTAGTAAATACAAAAGGAAAAAGAATAGAAGATAATGGCTATTTTAGTAAGTCTGTACAGATTCATCTCAGTGTTAAATCCCCATTTCCAGTGATAAGAATATTACCCTCTCCCTGGTATGAGAAGGATTCCTTTCACAAATAAAATTTATGCTTTGGTTTTAGGTAAGAAGGAGCAGTCACAGAATTCTTCGTGTATCTGTTGTTTCTTAATTGCTTTCAGCTCAAAATAATCAATATGTCAAAGTGGCATATTTTGGGATAGTGTATTTTGATCCTCTTCATTTACAAATAATAGTATTTTTGTCTTCTTTGTCTTATTATTTCTATAATTTAGATTGTTGCTGTTGTTTTCAAATAACATCAATTAGACCTTCCAGAGCAATGCTAAGAATGGAGATGGTATGTTTCCTTAATCTGTTTCTAATTTTTATTTCTAGTTTCTTAAGAGATCATCTTTGTTTCTTTCTCCTCTCTTTTTTTTTTTTTTTTTTTTTTTTTTGAGACGGAGTCTCACTCTGTAGCCCAGGCTGGAGTGCAGTGGCCGGATCTCAGCTCACTGCAAGCTCCGCCTCCCGGGTTTACGCCATTCTCCTGCCTCAGCCTCCCGAGTAGCTGGGACTACAGGCGCCCGCCACCTCGCCCGGCTATTTTTTTTGTATTTCTTAGTAGAGACGGGGTTTCACCGTGTTAGCCAGGATGGTCTCGATCTCCTGACCTCGTGATCCGCCCATCTCGGCCTCCCAAAGTGCTGGGATTACAGGCTTGAGCCACCGCGCCCGGCCTCTTTCTCCTCTCTTTAAAGCTAGAAGTGAGTGTCAAATCTTATCTATCATAGGCATCTATAGAAGATAAATTTTCACCTTACATCTTATAATATAGCAAAGAGCAATATTGAAATGTTATTCTATTTCTGGAGTGAATGACCACTAATCACACCATATTCACCTTTTAGTATTTTTCTGGATTTGAACTGCTAATATTTTATTTAGCATTTTTTGTTGTCTATTTATTTCCCTCTCACATGTAAACTTAGGTTAAAAGGGTGTGTGTGTGTGTGTGTATGTGCTTATGTACACTTGTGTTCACTCCCTTTGCCAGCTTTTCACAGCAGAGTTGTTAAAAATGAGTTGAAACATTGAACACTTTTCTATGCTGTGTATAATTGAGGTGGCAGTAATCAACCATTACATGAAGTTTTGCTAGACCTCATCTATAAACCTATCTTAATCTGATGCTTTTTGTAACACATATTTGACTAAATTTTACAGTTGTTTCCTGGTTATTGTCTATTCAGATTTTCTATTTTTCTTTTTCTTGAACCAAGTTTGGTGATTTATATTTTCAAATCTCCTCCAATTCATGTTTTTTTCAAATATATTGAAATAAAAATATCTTAATTAGTCATAAAATTTTTAATATATTTTATTTGTCTCAAGTTTTGTGCCAATTCTTTTTCATAATGTTGTTTTTCATCTATTTATTTTTTCATTACCTGACAAGAAGTGTAAAAAGAAAAAAAATCAGCTTTTTCATTGTTTTTTATTTTATTATTTTTTATTTTTAATTAATTTAATCTAACCAATTTGAGGCTTTCTCCTAGTTTCTTGGATTATACCCTTAGGTTATTCCTTTTTTATCTCCCTTGTTTTCTAATATGAATGTAATATATTAATTTCCTAATGTTCCATCAATGGATCCTATGGTTCAATTATCTGGAATTTTAATTCCAATTTATGTGAAATTTTTTACACGGTGAATGAACAAACTTTATACTTAACTATAAGTGTTAATATATTTTTGTTGCTTTTATTTGGCTATATTTCCCTCACCATCATTTCTTATAATCCATGGTTTCTTTTTCTTTCAATTCATATTTTAATTTAAATTTGTTTTGTTACTCTTTCAGAAGTGCTTATTTGTATGTTCTACAATAAGTTATTTCATTTCAATAAATGTTTACAATTTATCCTCACTTAAATGCTGACTTGACCTTATATGGAATTTGGTATTCAAAAGTATTTTTACCAGTAGCCATTTTCCCTTTGTCTTTTAGCCTCCAGTCAATGAGAAAACTAATATTAGTCTGATTATTAATGTTTTGTAGATAGTTTTAAATTTTTTATCTCTATGCTATGTTTTTAGTACATTATTTTTATTATTAATGTTTTTAAATCACACTCATATATTTCTATTTTGGCCACTTTTATTTTGCATGGAAATTGGTAGACCCTTTTGATCTTTAATATTTCTTTAGTACATTTTCAACAGTACAGTGTTTATTTATTTCTTCTATTTATTTGTTTTTTCTTTCTTTTCTGCTTTTTCTCTATAGTCTCCGTTTTGAAATCCCACTATATAGATATTAAATCTTCTGGATTTGTACTCTGAATATTTTGAATTTTCTCATACTTTTCAACCCTTTATCTTGTTACCATTCATTGTGGAGGATTACCTTCCACCTCTAATTGACTTTTTCATTGTGCCTATTCTATTCTTAAACAATTTCTTTTTTCTTACTTATTTTACTAATCAAATAATTTAATTTCCATTATCACTAATTATTTCTTTGATAGCATATCTGTCTTATTTTATGAATGCACTATCTCTTTGAATGACTCTAAGTATTACAATTATTCCTTTTTTGCCCTTTATAAATTTACTCCTCAAAAGTTTTTTTAAAATTTTATGCCTGTCTACCACAATGCTGGTTTTCCTCAAGTGTTTTGTGATGTTTCTAGGCTAGTATTACATCTGTAAAAGAATTTTTTCCTGTCTTTACATGTCATTATATGGAAGCTTACCTTGTTGGTTGGGAGAAAACACAGGAATATTTGTGGTGGCAGAAACCAACAGTGAATTTTCTAAGTTTTTGTAACTCTTGAAGGGTTCGTGGCTACCTGAGCATGTTTACTAAAAAATTCTATCTTTATAATAAAAAGTGCTTTATTTTTATATATTCAGTAAAAATTTCAGTTTGAGATAATTTAGATCAGAATATAAACATAATTTAAGTTAAAGTTTTATAATATCACAAAGGGTTAAAGCAAAATTTATTATACATCATAGTAAGTAGACAATGTCTAGTCCTTAAAATTGAGAAAACCTAAGTCTGAATCCTAAATCTTAACTTTTTCTATATTTTTAGTGATGAGAGTTAGAGCAAGTTATTTAACTTTTCTGCATCTGTTTTCTTGCCAGTAAAATGTGGTTATAATAGTAATTAGTCAATATGTTGTGTAAATATGAAAAGACATAACAAATATTACAGTTGGAACAATGCATAGACTGTATTTGGTGCTCAATTGATGTTAGTCACCTTTTTAGTGCACATTTACATGGATGACACCAGCATCGTCTATTAGAAAGTGGGTCTTGGTCAGTTTGTTAAATAGAACCAGCTCTCCCATTATGAATTTAAGACTTATTAAACTCCCAGATATGTGTGTTGTTATATGGAAAAAGCTGTTTAAGTTTTTGCTTAATATTTGTGGCTGGACTATTAAAAATAACAAAGGATAGCTATGTAAGTAATGATAAAAGCATGGATTTCAACTGACAAAAGCTAGTCTGAATATTAGAGTCATTCAGATAATATTTAGTGAATGTCTAAATATTTTAGGCACAGTTCTAAGTTCTGGAAAGGTGGAGTATTATTGAATATGTATTCTCATTGATGGTAGTTATGATCTTGTTTGCAAAATATACAAAGTAGATTTCATCTCTCAGTCTGTCATTATTCCTATAAACAGTATGTAATCAGCAATCCAGTGTCAGGTAAAACAGGTAAGACACTGGACTGCCCCATTTCCTATAACATTATTCTACATTGAATATAATCCACGATGGTAGGCTCAAATCAGTATGTTATGCCTTTTCATTGCCTGCACACAGTCTTCTTTATAAAATGTAAATATTTAATGAAATGCTGAGTCATTTAGTAATCATAAGTGAATGCTAATTGATTTGTCATTAATTATCTTTCTTTGTGTCAGTAGGGACCAACTGAAGTCTAAAGGCATTAAATTTTTGAAAATAAAAAAAAAGCTAAAAATATAGAATGAAATGAACACAGATGATACAGCATGGACCTATGATGGTTTCAAGTGCTGTATTAAATAAAGACTTAGCCTAAGTCACAACTGACCTATGCTAAGTCTATTTAGAGCATATATATAAGCCTCTGTCCAAACATGGGCCTTGTTTCCTTATTCCTGCCTAACCTCTGAGAGGTTAGGATTTTCCATACTGATATTTTACCTTTTATCCCCTTTCAAATTATGTGGGTGTAGTTACCCCTTTAAAGTTTGCCAAAACAAAAGTAACAGTCCCCCATAACCAAAAGATTTATTAGATTTATTGCATTAAAACAAGAGATTTATTAGATTTTTTAAGAAAGGATACCATGTAGCAGAGATAAAATATGTGGTTAACTGCAGGCAAAGCGATTCCAGATGCTACTTGGCCATCTGGCCTCCTTGAAGTGTCACTCACCAGTTTCTGCCACACTGCTGTCCTGGCTCCGCCATCACTTCACACAAAATTCCTGGGAAGGGCAATCAGAGGGCTCAGTGGACAGGTGACATGCAGACCTAATTCATGATTGTGGCAATCCCAACACAATCTCTTTGGAATCTCCAAATCAAAATTGTCCTTCTCCTACTCCTTTCCCTTCCCCCTTCCCCACCACTGTCACTTGCTTCTCTAGGTATGCATTGCATTCTTCAAATGAATAATTTGTGAGAATTAGGGCAAAAAAGACTATTATTTTCTGTACTTTGGTAAAATAAAGATTCTGTGGTCAGTTGCCTTCCAGGCAAGCAGAAACTTCGCAAGTAGGCTTCACAATATAAGAAGGTCCTAGCAAGCTGAGATTGCACAATTTATCCAATGAACAAAAGTTCCAGAAGAACAATACATCACTGTTTTCATAATCTCTTCAGACTAAAACCAGGACGTTTCTCTGTTTACAAAGGCAGACTTATTTGGTAAAGGACAGGAGGAGGTAGTGTAATGAATGTTTTGAAGAAAAATATCAGAGTGTTTTCTTGATAAATATTTAAAAGGGGCCTGTTGGGCTACTTCAGGTGTGTGTTTCACCAACTGTCCTTGTCTAGAAAGAATCATGTATCAGAACGTTTCCTTTCTAAAGAGGAGTGATGTTAAGAGCCGAGTGATACATATCTGTTAGCCCAAACTCCTTAAACACTTTTTCTTTCATATGATTTAGTTTTGGTTTGAATATTCTAAAATATGCCATAGTAATCACAGATTTTAAGAAACTATTTATGGGAACCATAACTCATTTCCCTTGTTGCTACATTCATTTATTTTTATATAAAAATATTGGTCTCTTGTTGTATTAGTCGCAATAGGCCACGTTATCCTGCATAACTCAAATCTCACTGAATTAGCACACAGGAGCTCATGCAAACTCTGCTATGTGTCCAAAGGCGTCTCAGGGTAGCTCCCAGTTGATGACTCAGGGATCCAGATTATCTCCATCTTTGACTCTACTGTGTGTCCAAAGGCTTCTCCAGGTAGCTCTCAGTGATGACTCAGGAATCCAGGTTATTTCCATCTTTGGCTCTGCTCCAGGATGTGGCTTCCAGGTCATCATATCAGGAGAAAAGGAGGAGTATGGAACTTAAGTCTTCTTTTAAATGCCTTGATTCCTAAATGATGCCCACGATTTTTGGACACAGAAAAGATCCCAAAACTCTACTTAACCGAAAGGAGTGGGAAAATGTGGCAGCATGTAGATACATTAAATAAATAGTAAATGCTTCTACTCGCGCCGGGCGCAGTGGCTCACGCCTGTAATCCCAGCACTTTGGTAAGTAGAGGCGAGCGGATCACAAGGTCAGGAAATCGAGACCATCCTGGCTAACACGGTGAAACCCCGTCTCTACTAAAAATACAAAAAATATTAGCCGGGCGTGGTGGTGGGCGCCTGTAGTCCCAGCTACTCGGAAAGCTGAGGCAGGAGAATGGAGTGAACCTGGGAAACGGAGCTTGCAGTGAGCCGAGATCCCTCCACTGCACTCCAGCCTGGGTGACAGAGCGAGACTCCATCTCAAAAAAATAAATAAATAAAAATAAATAAATAAATAAATAATCAATGCCTGTGATCTACTTGGGCAAGATTTTTCTCTTTCTTTTATCCCCATTATTTACTATATCTTTAAGTCATCATTCCATGTTCATATTTTTATTATTTATATGAAAAAGGATAATAGGCAGTAACTTTTCATTCAATTTAAAGAAGCCAATCACCATTAGTGATAATTAGTAATTAGATAAGGAAAAAACCTCTTCCATATGATTCTACTACATAAGATGAAATACATACTTTCAAATAATAGAGATGAATGATGAACACCACAAAGAACATCTAAACATTTATTTTGAAGACTAGATTTTAGGAAGATAGTTCCCATGGAATAAGTCACTAATCACATGCCTGAACAACAGGATTATCCTACATGCAGCAATAAAATTCTTCTAAATGTCTGACTCTAAAATCACATCTAATTTTTCAGTTCAAATACTATTATATTCCAAGACCTCATCATTGACTATTTTAATCGATATACTCTACTACTACTCTAGTCTTCATCCTCTTCCTGTCTTTAATCATCTTTTCACCACTGTTAGATTTCACAGTTCATCGTTATAACTATTCTATGTAAAATACACTAATTTCCCTTACCCTCTTTTTCCTTTATTACACTTTCTTGGAAAAAAAATCTCAGCTCCACATTCCCTCAACATTTATCTACTATTGATACCATTAGCACTACTAGAGAAAATATACATATGGATACCATTTCATAATCTCTAATTGCTAATGGACTTTAACACTGTACTCAGAAATCAAGCTTTTTATTTCTCTTCTGAACATCTAAATAACCTCCATTTCACTAAAAATGTAATAGACATTTTTCCTTACCACCTTACTCAGCTTCACCTTTTCTTCCAACAATGGGCAATTCTACAGGACTGCTCCAAATTCAGAGGTCTCTGGGGAGACAGCAGAAGCATTCATTCAAACAACATCAGGCCAACTTCTCCCTCTAACAATCCGGCTCCCTTCCTTCCTTGCTACAGATGTTGACTGTCCAGAGGCTAATCTCCATCCCAACGTCTGCTTTTCAGAGAAAGCATTCGGTGACATTGACTTGATCTCATTATATAAGTCTCAGCTTAAATGTTATTATGAGAGCACTTCCCTAGTCTCCATTTTAACGCAGACTCCAGCCTTCCCCACAGTCATGTTCTCACATAGTCCCCTATTGTTTTTATTTATAGATCTTATCATACTGTGTCCAGAATTGGTGGGTTCTTGGTCTCACTGACTTCAATAAGGTAACCACGGACCCTTGCAGTGAGTGTTATAATTCTTAAAGATGATGTGTACAGAGTTTGTTCCTTCAGACGTTCAGATGTGTCTGGAGCTTCTTCCTTCCGGTGGGTTAGTGGTCAGGAGTGAAGCTGCAGACCTTCCCGGTGAGTGTTACAGCTCATAAATGCAGCCTAGACCCAAGGAGAGAGCAGCAGCAAGATTTATGTCAAAGAGCAAAAGAACAAAGCTTCTACATTGTGGAAAGGAACCCGAACGGGTTGCCTCTGGCTGGCTTGGGCAGCCTGCTTTTATTCCCCTAGCTGATCCCACCTACATCCTGCTGATTGGTCCATTTTACAGAGAGCTGATTGGTCCGTTTTGACAGAGGGCTGACAGTGCCTTTACAATCCTTGAGCTAGACAGAGTACTAGATGGAAAAGTTCTCCAAGTCCCCACTAGGTCAGCTAGGCACAGAGTTAGCTAGATACAGAGTACCAATTGGTGTATTTACAAACCTTGAGCTAGACACAGAGTACTGATTGGCGTATTTACAAACCCTGAGCTAGACAAAGAGTGCAGATTGGTGTGTTTATGATCCCTTAGCTAGACATAAAAAGTTCTCCAAGTCCTCGGACCAGACTCAGGAGCCCAGCTGGCTTCACCTAGTGGATACTGCACCAGGGCTGCAGGTGGAGCTGCCTGCCAGTCCCCAGCGGTGCCTGCACTCCTCAGCCCTTGGGATGTCGATGGTACTGGGCACCAGGGAGCATGGGGTAGCGCCCATCAGGGAGGCTGGGGCCTCACGGGAGCCCACCGTGGAGGGGGAGCTCAGACATAGCGGGCTGCAGGTCCCAAACCCTGCCCCAGGGGGAGGCAGCTAAGGCCTGGCAAGAATTTGAGTGCAGTGCCGGTGGAGCCGGTGCAACCTCCACAGCTGCTGGCCCCGGTGCTAAGCCCCTCACTGCCCTGGGCTAGTGGCTCTGGCTGGCCACTCAGTGGGCTGCAGCCATGCCCGCCGGAACTCACACTGGCCCGCAAGCGCTGCGAGCAGCCTAGGTTCCCAACTGCACCTCTCCCTCCATGCCTCCCCACAAGCAGAGGGAGGCGGCTTCTGCCTCAGCCAGCCCAGAGAGGGGCTCTCATGGTGCCGTGGCAGGCTGAAGAGCTCCTCAAGCACTGCCAGAGTGGATGCCCAGGCTGAGGAGGTGCTGAGAGTGAGGGCTGCTAGCACATTGTCACCTCTCATACTTTATTTCTAAATATTTGTTTTTCTTATTTACTACTTATTTACCCATATGTTTTTCATTTACTATCTGTCTCTCTGCCTTTTGAAGAACATGGCAGAATCATTGTTATCTTTACCAGCATATTTTTCCCCAATGCCTAGCGCAGGGCATACATTGTTGAAAGAATGATCATCTTACTATGTTATTTGCTGGCATCCTACTGTGATAACAGCAAATGAGAAAAGTACAAGATACCCTCTAGAATAGCATTTTTCAAAATTTGGTCTGGGGATATAATATTCACACACACACACACACACACACAGTAGGAAGTAGGAGGGAGAGAAGAGGATGAGGTCTAGTTGGTTACCTAGAACAATTTTTCACATAATGCCCATTACAATATTTCAGAAATATTAAGTCTCAATTATAGGATTTTAGCAAAAGCGAATTGAATCTCAAAGTGTGTGCTGTGTTAGAACACTCAGACAGTGAACATAACTATATTGCTTTCTGAATAATTAAGTCTTCATTGTTTCTGAATAAAGGTAGTGTTTACCACATATATTTCATGTTGGAAAACAAATTTCAACTAGCTTGCTATATTAGTGATTCAGTGGATGTTTTTGGGTAATATACCCAAAATATACCCCAAAATTTGGGTATAAATATATTTACTTTAAGTAACATACCAAAATCCATACAGCAATGACAAAAAGTTTCAGAGTTTGAACAAAATAGATTTTAATGAAGTATAATAATTCATTTCTTGTTTTTGACTAAGTAGTAAATGACACAAGAAGTTTTACATAATTTGTTGCAAAAAAAGTAGAAAGCAAAAGATTCCTGACAGTTTTAAATCACAAAACAATTGTATTTAGAGCTCTTTATTAGATAAGTTTTTCAATGGTGTTTAGAGTTACTGATTTTTGAATTTCTGAATAAACCCATATCTGTCCCATAGTTGCCATGTAATTAATGTTTATTAAATAAATACATGAAAAATAAATTTAAAATTTCATAAATGCATTATTTCATTTTGCTCTAATAGGAACATTATAACATAGACAGCAGACCGGTTATTGATCCCATTTAGCAAATGAGACAACTGAGAGTCAAAGAGTTTAAGAAAGTCAATGTCTTAGTCAGGAATTGTTGGTTGCAATGAATAGCAACTCACCCAATTTAGCTCAGACAAAAGTAGAAGTTTTTCTGAGGATACAAATAAATTTCAAGGAAAAGAGCAACTAGAAATAGAGGCAGGATTCAGGGATAAATGGAAAGTCACAAGATAGCTAATTACACACTCTCTGTCCTTCTGAATCTCCCCCTCTCTTTTCTCTCTCTCTCTCAGGCTATGTCTCTCTTATTCAGTTTCTTTCTCAGCTTTCTCTTGGTTGCTGTTTCTCAACGACTTTGGCATCCTGGTATATTTGCCTTTTCATAGTTCCAAATTGAGCTTTGATAGACTCCATATGACTAGGAACTAATACCACTTGAATAAAGATTTGATTATAATTAAGGTAAGAAAAACTATGACACTTAGACATGCCAACAAATATAGGGAATATTTTATTCACGTACAATTATCTATAAGCCTAAAAGTTCACAGAAGTGCTCCTTCTGTAGTCTGACCATAAGATGCACACACTAGTCCAAGTTCATAGTGCTAGTAAGTAGTTCAGTAAAAATGGAGGGAAGAGATTTAAATTTAGATTTAATTTCTGGTTTGGTCCTCATTCCAGGTAACATGGATTAATGAGCAGCAAGCAAATACACACCAGGAACCAGGCTAGATACCAGGCTATAATGTGAAACAAAACCAGATTTTATTCCAACCCTCATGAATCTGGTAGGGGAAGTAGAGAGTAAAAATGAAATAAAAAAATATAAAAGTGATAAGTGTAATGAAGAAAAAGTATGTGTTGCCTGGTGATATAGGCAAGAGACTGGACCCAAAGGTGGCAATTGCAGAGTACAGAGGAAAGGATGTTTAAGTAAACATTGATAATGGGCTAAGAGTGGGAGAAAAGATATTTGAGAAAGAAAAATTAAGCAGGCAAAGGTAAATATTTTGGTAATTTGTCCAAGAATATTTGAAAGTGATGGATTTTGAAAGGAAAAGTGATATAATAATGCTCATATTTTGGAAAGGTCACCATGTATGCTGTATGGAAAATGGAAATTTAGCAGGTGAGAATATGGAGAAGAATATGGGGGTTATTTGATTGGTAATAGAAACATTCAAATGAGGCTTTGAAAATCAAGCTTGCTAATGAATGATTTTCACACCATGCCATGGCATGCTAAAGCTGAGATCTAGTGTACAATCTGCTTGATGCTTTCTCCCTTACTTAATGATTATTAATTTTATTTTTATTGTTAAAAATGGTGTAGGGTGATATGAACAATCTGCTAGAAATTCTCACGTACAATGCAGAAAGCATTGGCTCACAAATTCCTTGATAGGAGGGAGAATGTTAAATTGGTGTTAATTACAACAGAATTTTCAGAATAAAGGGCTTGACTGCTGGTGCAAACTCAATATTGTATAACATCAAATAACTTTTAATGAAGTTACCAATAATTTCCAATTATTTGCAGTTATTTTTTAACTTCTAAATAGGGATTGTGCATGTGTATGTAAAACTTAAAGCTTACATTTTTTTTCCCAATTAAATCTAATTTTTTACTGAGTTACATTAGAAATTTTACTTCCTAAGAGACTTTTTTCCTTTGGATCAGCCTTTTACTTCTCCAGAGAATATTTTTCCACTGCGTTCCAGCAGAAAGCAGACTGCTTATTGTTGTTATTAGCTAACATACTGTAAGCCTTCACACTACTCATGGAAGAATTATGTCAATATTTCCTTATCTAAATGATACACAAAAAAGCCATTGAGTGTTTTGGATCAAAAACTTTTTTTTTTTTTTTTTTTTTTTTTTTTTTTTTGAGACGGAGTCTTGCTCTGTCACCCAGGCTGGAGTGCAGTGGCGCCATCTCGGCTCACTGCAAGCTCCGCCTCCCAGGTTCACCCCATTCTCCTGCCTCAGCCTCCCGAATATCTGGGACTACAGGCGACCGCCACCATGCCCAGCTAATTTTTTGTATTTTTAGTAGAGACGGGGTTTCACCGTGTTAGCCAGGATGGTCTCGATCTCCTGACCTCGTGATCCTCTCGTCTCGGCCTCCCAAAGTGCTGGGATTGCAGGCGTGAGCCACTGCGCCCGGCCACCAAAAACCTTTTTATAAAATGTGCCAAAATATGGAACTCCACAATGAGAGAGTAACAGCTGTAGTTGAGCTTTTTTGGGCTAATGAATAAATAATCTGTTGTCAAAATTAGTTCTTATATAAGCATGTATATTTAGATGACAGACTGTAGTGACTTTGAAGTTGTTATGGTCCACTGAATAATTAATGCATTTAAAAATAGAAACAATATGCAAAATCACATGAGTCTGGATGGCTAGTAATATGCTTTAATCCTCCTTGATTTGGTAAATGTTAATATATTTATTGAAACTTGATCTTGTTAATAGGTTATATAGCCTTGTGGAAAGATGTGGGAAGAAAAAAATACTTTCTGGTAAAATGAATTTAAAGTTGAAAATATACTAATCGAGTTGTATTAGATCAAGACAGCAACAGAAATAAAATATAACCAAGATCAATGAATCAATCAGCAATTTTTTATTGATTGACAATTCTGTGCAATGGAGCGTTGTTGACTCACTAGTAGATATAATTTCTAGAACTGGAGTCAAAATAGAAAGCACCAAACTTAATCATGTTGTAATGTAATAAAATATATGTGATCCTAGTTTAGTGGTGACAAATCTGAATACAGTAAATCATATTTGACTAGGAGTTTATGAGGCACTTGAAAATATTTTATAGGAAGGATTACTGTAACCATCAAAAGACATAACTCATGTTAAGGAGCTTCTGATAGAAACCACATACAAACATAAGTAATTTTATATTTATATTTATAATAAAATGCATGTTACATTAAAACTTCATTTTCTTCTCCTATGTCATTAGTATGGTTTTGTTCTTTTATTAAATAACTATTACTGTGCATTTGTTGTGTTAGATATTCGCTTTTAAGTAATTATTTCTAACTCTTTATCATAGTGTTATATTAAAGAGTTCTATATTAACACTTTCTTCAAAAATAGAATAAAAAACTCTTAGTTTACTCCAGAAAAAAATCAATTTCTCATTAATAATGAATTAACTAGTTCAAGGATTACTTATGTGTCTGCAGTGCACCCAGCACTGTGCAAGGTATTAAGCACAGAAAGATGAATACACATTTATTTCCTAGGTGTCCAAAGGAGAGGAATTCTACTGTGAAACTAATCCTTCTGCATAGGTTAGGTATTAGATTTATCTGTTTTCATAGTCATATGGTTAAAGTGTATCACTTATCTCTTGGCTACTACTTTATTTCAATATTTTGAAAAAGTTGGGAACACACACCAATGTTCCCTCAACCCCATTAGCTCTCTATTTTCCCACAGACCAACCCTTCACTATCCTTATAAACTATTCCCTACTCTTTATTCAGAATCCAGCATCCTCAATCTTCATGATAAATTTATAAAATATACTGTATTCTCCTGGCTTTTTTATAGTTATGAATTTTAAAAAAGGAAATTTGTAATGAATTGTTTAATACTTGCCTCTGCCGCTCTAATGAAACCTCATGAGGGCATTGATCATGTTTATGGTATTTTTCTACTATTATCTGGTTCCTAGCTCAATGCTAGGCACAAATTAGGTGCCCATTAAATATTTGATAAATTAAAAAATGATTAATGGAACACAACATGGCTACCAGACCACAGAAATAGAAACCAGATTTTCACAAAAGACAATGTAGTTTTGATTATAATCTGCAATTCCAAAGAAATTATAAATAAATTCTTAAAATAGGAGATTTAATGGAATTCTTACAGTAGTAGATTGAGCTTATTTTCACTTATATGTCTTATATTTCAACCTTATTCATTTAAGTGTTTCTTGAGCATATGCCAAGTCACGTGTAGTGATGCTGAGGAGCTTAATAGGGTAACCCCAGTGTACAAGAAACTCAAAGCCTGGTGAAAGAGGAAAATTCATTGCAATTTAATGTACAAACTACTGTGGGAGTAATATATGGATTATTGCCGGACCTTCTGGAGCTAATAATCCATCTGAATCTTGAAGTATCAGAAGTATTTCATCAGTCCAGCCATAAAAATGTAGATGTTAGGTAGAAAGAACAATGTATGTATAGGCATGAAGGTGCTTCCCATTTATAAAGCTGTCTGCTCGGTCATTGCAATGCAAAAAGAAGCATGGCAGAAATGTGCACTTTCCTAGGAAGTGGAGACAGCTTACAGTATGATAAATGTACGATAAAACTATCCACAGAAAAAGAAAAATGTTAAAATATAATTTAAGTAAGAGATGAGCAAAAAATCCAGGAAAAAAAAGAATTTGCTTCAAATAAACATAAAACTTAGTTCTGAGTTTTCTGGAAGTAAAAATTAAAGATAAAATAATAATATCAAAAGAAGAAAATGAGATGCTGTTTCTTTAACATAATACAATTAATTAATTTATTAGGAGAGTCTAGCATTTCACCAATACTAAATTCAAAGAATTTATGAAAAATCTTTATTTGTAGCTGTTTGACATAATGATCAATGTCTATCATGAAAACTTTTAGATGATGCTGAAAACGTCTCAATAGGAATGCTTTTTTAAAAAAAATCCTTTAAAAAGTTACATTCATTTTCTGATTATAAAATAATGTAGGCCCGCTATAGAATATTTGAAAACTGTGCTAGAGAATAAGGAAGGAAAAAATCCCCTAAAATCATACCACCCAGAGCTATCACTGTGAATATTTAGATGTATTCACTTCCTGTCATTTCTGTTTTCTGGGTGATAACTCCGTGAAAAGCTACATTATCTGGGATTTTAATTAATCTCATGACTGATTTTTTAGTGTACTTCCAATCTTGATGTAAATTCAGTACTTTCAAAAACATCCCTCAACTTACAAATTCAAAGAGCATATGTTTACAATGAAAACATTTAGAAAACGTGCAGAACCTTCTCCATGAACATCTTTATAACATAACTGAAGATAATGGGCTTGCAGGAAGGGATCACACTGCATAAGGTATAGCATTTCACCCAGCACATTCACAGTAGACACCTTCTTTCCAGGGCACTCTTCCCGTCCCCTTTGTGTCTTAGTATCTAAAGCCTGGGGTCACAAACTATTGCCCACAAAATGTATTCACACACAGACTTGCCCCCACGCATGTGACACATACACCAGAGACTCACAAAGTAGGAGAAATTATACAAATATTTATGATTTTTATAAAAATCCACATTTCTACCTTCTCATCAAACATATAGTTTTAATGTCTGTATAATAAGGAAAATAGGAATATATAAAAATATATTAAGCCATCCTCTCATTGTAGAGAATAGTGAAACAAATATTTGTACCTATGTTTGTGTGTGTTTTCGCAGCATTAAATAACATTGTGAATAAATCTTTGCATAGGAACAGCTGAAAGTAGTTCTGTTTATTTCTTTAAGGCCCAGGATCACTTTTTAGACAGATAAGTCATTGACTAGCTTACCATATCTTTACCAGCACAGGGTTGACTCCTTTTTTAAATATTTATATAATACACACACATGCACAATCATTGATTTTTCAAAATTATTATTTGTGTCATTAAAGCTTTTTTATCTGTGCGTATTTCATCTATATTTTGCTTACGCTTCTTACGTGACTTTCCCGGTTCTTTTTGTTTTTTCCTGGAGGTGCATCATTTAGGCCAAGTTAGGTTTTACTGAAGTGGATTTCAATGACGAAGGTTTTTGTTCTGTTTTCTATTTACATTCCTGCTACATGTCCTTGTGGGTTGACTGGAGCTCTCCTCCTCATTGGTCTTGTCATCATGCTGGAACCCAACTGACAGAGCAGCCACTATCTTGGATTATATTTTCCTATTACACAACTTCTACATAAGAAATCTATTTTTGTCCTCCCATTTTATATTTATATAATATGTGAAATTAAACTGTATATAAATGCAAATTAGAAAAATGTATAAAATTCATTTAAACTAAAATGTCTATTTTTAGGAATGTTTTTGAGCCAGCAAAGAAGCTATTTTGTCTCCTTGAAACTTTAGTGCTGATATGGCAAAAGAACGTGAGATTCTCTGAAAAGTATTTTCAAACGGGTAAATATGTTTCTCTCCCTGTAATCAAGAAGGATCAAAGTGTATAAGGGAGGGAACACGCCCAGCCTTTTGAAACACTCCTGTGAATGCCTTCAGAAGTGGAGCTCTTGGCAGCATTAGTTCTGCTCTTCACTTCCAAGCAGGTGCAAGCCACTTCACGTTTTCTTTCTCAGCTTCCTGCCCTGCCCTCGTTTTGGATTCTCCTCTTGTTTGCTCACCTGTCACATTTCTTCTCCTTCCATCTTTCACAATTCACGTTATCTCCACCTGCCAGACCTCACAGTAGAGTGGGGCAAGAGGGGAACAGCATCACTGTCTGGAGCCAATTACATTGTTTCTTTTTTATCTCTTCTCGGAAGGAATATGGTAAAACAATCAGAAACAAAGTTGACAAATGATGTTGTGTTTCTTGTTTCCTTGCCATCCTGAAATTCTTTTGTAGAAGGCAAAATCCATTGTTCTTTAATCATTAAGTCTCTATGTTGAACTGTTCATTAAATGATGATCTTCAAACTTTTTCCCCCTAGTTTCTAGTGCAGTCATGTATCACATAAGGACATTTCAGTCAATGACACTGCATACACAATGGTGGTCTCATAAGATTATAAAGGAGCCGAAACTTTCCTATCACCTAGTGATGTTGTAGCCAACTTAATATCGTGGTGCAGTGTGTTACTCACATATTTGTGGTGATGCTGGTGTAAACAAATCTGTTGCATGGCCAGTCACACAAAAGTGTAACATACATTATATACAGTAAATAATACTTGATCATGATAATAAAAAGTTCTCAGGACGGTTCATATATTTACTATACTATACTTTTAATGATTAGAGTGTACTCCTTCTACTTATATAAAAAAAAAGCTAACTGTAAAGCAGCCTCAGGCCAGTTCTTCAGGAGGTGTCCAAGAAGAAGGCATTGTTATAGGAGATGATAGCTCCCTGCATATTATTGACACTGAAGACCTTCCAGTAGGATAAGATGTGGAGGTGGACAACAGTAATATTGATGATCGTGATCCTAAGCTAATATGTGTGCTTGTGGGCCTAAGCTAATATGTGTGCTTGTTTCTCCATTTTTAACACTAAAGTTTAAAAAAATAAAATAATATTTAAAAGTTTAAAAGTAAAAAAAAAAGCTTATAGAATAAGGATGTAAAGAAAGAATATATTTTGTACATCTGTACAATGTGTTCGTAATTTATGCTAAGTATTATTACAAAAGTCAAAAAGTTAAAACAACTTAAAACTTTATAAAGTAAAAAAGTTACAGCAAGCTTAGTTTACTACTGAAGAAAGAAAATTATTTATTATAAGTTTAGTGCCTAAGTGTACAGTGCTCATAAAGTCGATAGTAGTGTAATGTCCTATGCCTAGATGCACAAATTAGATATACAAATATTTACCATTGTGTTACCATCATCTACAATATTCAGTATAGTAACTCGTAGGCTTGTAGCCTATGAGCGATAGGCCATATCGTATAGCCTAGGTATGCGGTAGTCTATATCATCTGATTTTGTGTAAGTACACTCTATGATATTGGCACAATAACAAAATTGCCTAATGATGCATTTCTTAGAATGCATTTCCATTATTAAGCAACACATGACTGTGTTTTATATTGACACTGATTACTTGATCAGTGTTCATTTTCCATACAATTCACTCTAAATTTATTCATTTTGAATGGGTACTTATGAATTAAAAAGACAAAAAAAAATTTTGATGCAACTATTTCATGTCCAAAAACATATTCTATGAAAATGATTTACGTGCTGGATTCCTCATTGTAACTTTATTTTCAGTAGCAAAATAAGGTAAATACCCTAATTATCCAACAATAATAACTTAGTTTAGGAAACATGGCACAGACTATACAATAATTTAGAGTAATATAGGTAAGTATATCAGTATAATGCTAAATGAAAAATAGTGCATATAAAATGTGTATCATGGGAGGCTGTGAAAAAACACAAGTACATATATTCAAAGAAAGATATAAACAGGATTTATAGAAAATAGTAACTTAATCTCTGGGATATGATATTCTATGTAATTACTTTTTTTCCATGAAAAATATCACTGTGGTGAGCAAACAGCAATAAATACAACAGTACTTGTCACAAAATTTGCTGCCTATCTATATCTGTGTCTATTTATGTAAACATGTAACAAACTTTTTCCAAAACACATTTTCTGAGTTATGTTGAAGATAAAAGAGGAAACAAGGGTCAATGTAGATGTTTAGAGCTATTTTGCTCCTCCCAATCCCTCCTGTCCCTGCAGGAATATTGACCACATTGTTGAAGTACCCTGCCATGGTTTTCTCAAAACTAAAATTTCCCAGCTATGTCCCTTTTTTCATTAACTGCTTTCTTCTTATTTTTTCTTTCTGCATTATCTTTGTTTTTTTTCCCTCTGCTCTTCATTCTATCCTTTTTCTTTTTTCCTCTTCTCTCTTCTTCCTCTTTTTTTCTTTTTTCTTCCTTTCTCTATTTCACTTATCTTCCATTCCCTCTTTTCCTTCCTTATTTCCTTCCTTCTTTCTTTTTTACTCCCTCCATTTGTTAATTTCTCCCACTCTCTTATTTCTTTTCTTCATTTCTCCTTCCTTCCTTCCTTCCTTCCTTCCTTCCTTCCTTCCTTCCTTCCTTCCTTCCTTCCTTCCTTCTTTCTGTCCGTCCTTGCTTTCGTTTTCTCTTTTTACTTTATTCACTGTTTGTCCACTTTTACAAACTGTAATAATAGCAACCATATGTATTTAATTTGGTTTGCTATGTGAAATTTTAATGCAATTTTATCTTCCTAGAAAGTCTGACATTTTTATGTCACCCACAGCTTATAGGTTAGGGAGGTGAGAATCAGAGAGAAAAAATAACTTGCTAAGGTTAAGCTAGTAAATAAGAATTAAAGTTTGAATTCATCTTTTCTCTTTTATAGTTTGGATATGTGTCCCCACCCAAACCTCATGTTAAATTTTCATCCCCAGTATTGGAGGTGGGGCTTGGTGGGAGGTGACTGAATCATGTGAATTGATTTCTTGTGAATGGTTTGGCCCCATTCTCTTGATGCTGTCCTCACCATAGTGAGTTCTTGTGAGACCTGCTTGTTTAAAAGTGTGGCACCTTTACTCTTTCTCTTGCTCTTGCTTTTCCCATGTAATATGACTGTTCCCCCCTTGTCTTCTGCTGTGATTGGAAGCTTCCTGAGGACTATCCAGAAACAGATGCTGCTATGCATCCTGTACAGCCTGCAGAACCATGAGCCAATTAAACCTCTTTTCTTATAAATTACCCAGTCTTAAGTATTTCTTTATAGCAGTGCAACTGCTCTCCAACTTTATTATCAGTGCTCTGTCCATTTCCACACTCTTCTCCACACAGCTTCCTTCTTCCTTATTAAATACTATGTATCTCAGAGGGGAGCCTTGACCTATTTCTCTCATCCTATTGTTTTTCTCACGTAACCAATTTATTCTCTCTCTCTTTTTAAGAGACTGTGTCTCACTCTGTCACCCTGGCTGGAGTTCAGTGGTGCAACTGTAACCCATTGCAGCCTTGAACTCCTGGATGCAAACATTCTCCTGCCTCAGTCTCCAAAGTAGCTGGGGTTAGAGGAGCAAGCTACCATGCTTGACTCTTATTTATTTTCATGAACTCAGCAACTGTCATAGAATCTTAAATCTATATGGCCCCTCTTGAGCTATCTCTACAACTCTAGTCTTATGTTTTAATTTTTAGATAGTAGATATTTAACATATATTGTCACTTAATCTGTGGTAATCACTTGTTATCAAATGAAGCCTTAGGTCATTAATGCATTTAATGCTCACAACACTACAAACAAGTTCTGTACTTGCACATTTCACTTTTAAGGAAATTGAGGACGATAAATGTAAATTGCCCAAAGACACAAAGTTTGATATTTCTCCTTGGATGGACCGACCTTTATCAATAACAATGCCTAAATTCTCTCTTACCTCTAGACTTTCTGGCAAAGGAAAAAGAACTTATTAGGAATTATTTTCTGATACCATAATTTAACCGATAGTATGTATTTACATTGCCAGCACACATATATATATCCATCCAAATCTAAGTAGTTGACATTGAATTTTGATATCGGTTTGATGCTGCAAACCAATAGGTTCCAGAACTAAAAATATTTAGAGGGTCTCTGAGACCATTTATAAGATTTTTCTCTTGAACCTCCTTATGTCATTAGACTATGTGAGCTCTTACATAGTCTAATGTGCACTGATGTTTAATTCTTAATTTAAGATTCTTATTAATGGTCACAGACAACTTTGATTCTGTCATTCTCATGCTAGACACTGTGCTAGTTACCAGGAAAACAAGAAATGTGAAAGAAAAGAGATAATCCAAATAAACACAATTTAAAATGAAAAAAGAGATATTACAACTGATACCACAGAAATACTGAAGATCATCAGAAACTATTGTGAACAATTACATGGTCACAAATAAAAAAATCTAGAGGAAACTGATAAATTGCAGGAAACACACAACCTACCAGGATTGAACCAGGAAGAAATAGAACTCCTGAACAGACCAATAATGAGTAGCGAGATTGAATCAGTAATAAAAAAAACTTCTCAACAAAAAAAAAAAGCACAGGACCAGATAAATTCACAGTCGAATTGTACCAAACATACAAAGAATAACTAATATCAATCCTCCTCAAACTATTCCAAAAAAAAAAAAAAATGAGGTAGAAGAAATTCTCCCTAACTCATTCTATGAAACAAGTATCACCCTGATACCAAAACCAGACAAGAATAGAACCAAAAGAGAAAACTACAAATCAAAATCAATATCTCTGATGAACATAGATGCAAAAATCCTTAACAAAATACTAGCAAATCAAATCCAATAACACATCAAAAAATGATAAGTCATGATCAGGTGGAATTTATCCCAGGGTTCAGGGATGGTTCAACATATGCAAATCAATAAATGTGATGTATCACATAAACAGAATTAAGGACAAAAACCATATGATCATCTTAATAAAAGTAGAAAAAGCACACAATAAAATTCAGCATCCCTTCAAATGAAAATCCTGAACAAAATAGGCATAGAAGAAACATACTTCAACATAATAAAGGCCATGTATGACCAACCCACAGCCAGCATCATACTCAATGGGGGAAAGTTGAAAGCATCCCCCCTGATAACCAGAACAAGACAAGGATGTCCACTTTCACCACTCTTATTCAATCTAGTACTGGAAGTTTTTGCCAGAACAATCGGGCAAGAGAAAGGCATCCAAATTGAAAAGGAGGAAATCAAATATCCCTGTTCACAGATGATATGATTTTGTATCTGGAAAATTATAGCAACTCCACCAAAAATCTCTTAGATTTGATAAATAAATTCAGTAAACTTTCAGAATATAGAATTAACATGCAGAAGAATCAATAATGTTTATATGCACCAATAAGGATCTAGCCAGAGCCAAACCAAGAAGGCAATCACATTTCCAATAGCTGCAAGATAAACAACGAAACAAACAAAAAAACTACTTAGGAATATATTTAACCAAGACAGTTAAAGGTCTCTATAAGGAGAACTACAAAACACCAACAAAAGAAATCATAGATGACACAAACAAATAGAAAACCATCCCATGCTCATGGATTTGAAGAATCAATATCATTAAAATGATCATATTGCCTACTCAAAGCAATCTACAGATTCTACTTATTTCCTATCAAATTCACAATGCCATTTTTCAAGGAATTAGAATAAACAATACTAAAATTTATATGGAGTGAAAAGAGAGCCCAAATAGCCAAGGCAATTATAAACAAAAATAACAAAGCTGGAGGCATCATATTACTTGACTTTGAACTATACTACAATGCTATAGTAAGCAAAACAGCATTGTATGGATGATAAAAAAAAAAAAAAATAGACACATAGATCAATGGAACAGAACAGAGAACACAGAAATAAAGCCACATACCTAAAACCAACTGATTTTTGAGAAAGTCAACAAAAATGTACACAGATGAAATGATACTTTATTCAATAAATGCTGCAGGGAAAATGGGATAGTCACATAAAGAAGGCTATCCCATGGGACTGATACCTCTCACCATATACAAAAATTAACTCAAGGTGGATTAAAACCTAAATGTAAGACCTGAAACTATAGAAACACTAGAAGATAGCCTAGGAAAAACTCTTCTGGATAATGACCTAGGCAAGAATTCATGAGCAAGTTCTCAAAACCAAATGCAACAAAAACAAAAATAGAAAAATGGGACTTAATTAAACTAAAAAGCTTCTGCATAGCAAAAGAAACAATAAACACAGTAAACAGAAAACCTGTATAATGGGAGAAAATATTTGCCAACAATGCATTCAGCAAAGAGCCAATATTGAGAATCTATAAGGAACTCAAATAACAACAACAAAAAACCCTCACAAACAAACCCATTAAAAAGTGGACAAAGGACAAGAGCAGACATTTTTCAAAAGAAGACATACAAGCAGTCAACAAACATATGAAAAAATGCCCAATATCACTAATCATCAGAGAAATGCGGCCCAGGTACAGTGGCTTATGCCTGTAATCCCAGCACTTTGAGAGGCCAAGGTGGGTGGATCACTTGAGGTCAGGAGTTTGAGACCAGCCAGGCCAACATGGCGAAACCCTGTCTCTACTGAAAACACAAAAATTAGCTGGGCATGGTGGCGGGTGCCTGTAATTCCCAGCTTCTTGGGAGGCTGAGGTAGGATTATTGCTTAAACCTGGGAGGTGAAGGGAGGTTGCAGTGAGCTGAGATGGCACCACTGCACTCCAGCCTGGGTGACAGAGCAAGATTCTGTCTCAAAAAAAAAAAAAAAAAAAAATTAAAACCACAATGAGATACCATTTTACACCAGTCAGAATGTCTATCATTAAAAAGTCTAAACATATCCCATATTGGCCAGGATATCGAGAAAAGGGAATGTTGCCCACTGTTGACAGGAATGTAAATTAGTACAACCTTTATAGGAAACAGTATGGAGATTCCACAAAGAACTAAAAATAGAACTACCATTTGGTCCAGCGATATTACTACTAGGTATATACCCAAAGGGGAATAAATTATTATATCAGAAAGGTAACTACACTTACATGTTTATCACGGCACTATCCACAATAGCAAAGTTATAGAATTAATCTGTGTCCATCAACAGAGGACTGGATAAAGAACATATGTGTAAAGGTAAACTGAGGCTGGAGCCAAACCGGGAACGAAGACATAAGGCAAATGGCAGTGAGAATAGCCTTTTATTAGGGCTTGGGGCGAGGTTCCTCGCTCCAAAGGCGTGGGCCGAGGAAGTCGCGCTGAGGGAGGAGGGTAGGGGCCTTTTATAGCCTGAGAGGTAGGGAAGCTGGTTGTGCAAACAGGGCCTGGGGGGTCTTGAAACTACTAGGGCAGGAGTTGAGTAAGGGTCACGAGGAAGGGGTCTTTGGAAACTGTTAACCGAAGCTGCTGTTTACGAACTTGTGGAATGCAGGTGAACTGCGGGTCATGGGGGGGTGTGGTTGCCCAGCCAGAACTCTGACGCATGTAAGTCTGCGGGTGTGTACAAGGGTGAAGGGAGTCTTTAACAAAACGCCTGCTATGCCGGGTAATGCCACCATGTTGGGTCTAGATTCCTGCCTAACAATATGGTGTATATACACCATGAAATACTACTCAGCCATATAAAAGAATAAAATCACGTCTTTTACAGCAACATGGATGAAACTGGAGGCCATTATTTTAAGTGAAATAACTCAAACTGAAAGTTCAATGCTGAGTGTTCTCACGTATACATGGGAACTAAACAATGGGCACACATGGACATACAGAATGGAATAATAGACATTGGAGACTACAAAACGTGGGAGAGTGGGAGGGTCTTGAGGGCTGAAAAATTACCTATTGGGTACAAAGTCCAGGCTTCAGCATGATGCAATATATGTGTGTAAGAAATTTGCACTTTTACTCACTAGATATATAAAAATAAAAGATTACTTTTTTTAAAAAGTTGAAAAAGAATGGACATACTGAAAAAAAACTTTCCCGATCTCGTGGACCTTCAGTTTGTAAAGATCATTACACTTTTACTCAACCCAATTTCTTCTACCCAAAATCAGACAGGAAAATGCTTGTGTTACTTTTCTGTTCACTAACAAACCTGAGGTATAGCCTCTGACTCCTAGGATGTGGCCCTTTAAGCAACCACAACTCACTTCATAGAAGATGTTCATTTATATGTAGTTAATTAAATTATGTTTTTGTGTTTATTATGGGATTTTCTATTTTACCTAGGTTTTTAAGTCATTTTTCCTAAAAATATATATTGCCCATAAAATACTTTATCCAAATATTTCCTCAAATTCTAATGATTGACCGTGACTATGGAAGGCTTTCTTTTCTGTTTCTGTTAACACTTGTTCAGTAAATTGTTAATAAGCAATTTGAGAAAAGTGATTAGCCATTTATTTGGATAACTATGATTTTACTTAGGATAATATTTGAAGAGGCAATCATTTTTTCGAGTAGCATGAACAGATCAGTAGCTCAGGCTAGGGACTATTTCCTCTATTTTAGTATTTTGCAAACATGTTATTCTCCTCATTAAGGATTAATAGGCCCCTTTAATATCTTAGAAGAAGTGGGCCACTGTCAGAAACAAATGAGAAGAACCAGATTTTGGTGGTTCATGTTTATGTGCGTGTGTCTGTGTGTGTGTGTGTTTATTTGTTGTTCATTTAGTTTCAGAAAGAACAGACAGTATTCTTTATTATTGATTGATGAACATTTTGGTCCAACATAAATCATTGATTCATCCATTAAAAAGTAGTTGTGTTTACTACATAATGCTCTTAAATAAAATGAATATTGAATACCATACGGAGCAGAAACTTGTCATTGATAGGCCTTCTATTTGGACGTATACAATGAACAATGCCTTATTACAAACTGCTTCTTAAGTCAGACTCAGAAAAAGTAGCACAAAAATCACATTAAAAATGCCAACAATGGTAGTCATTTACAGTGCATTTTAATGCCTTATGTCCCAAGTAAGTGTTTTTTCCTTTCTTTTCTTCTTCCTTTTCTTTCAATAGTTTTGTGACCTGAAGTAGTGTATTTCAGTTAAAAGGCAAATAATAGTTTTAGTGAGCATTTGCATTTTAAAACTCCGCTTAAAAAATAAGTTCATTGGAGTTTCTCTCTAACCTAATCCTCAGGGCCAATTCTATGGGATTTTTTTTTAATAGGTAAAACACTGAGTAAAATAAATAAGCCATTGTCCCTGCCCCCCCCACCCACCACATTTGCCTTTCTCAAAACTTGATGGAATTACAGGTGTTGTGGAAGGGGAAACAAAGAAGGTTAAAATTATAGCCTTTGTGAGGAACAAAGATAAGCTTTGTTGCACTGGTTTAAAAATACAGGACTTTTTTTTTTAAGATATAATAATGGCAAAACATTGTAGAAATATTTTCTAACCACATAACTGGTGAGTATGAAATAAGCTGATATGTGATTTGTTATCTGTTCCTCAGATATAATAATCATTTATTTTATGGTTATCAATATAAAATAGAAATTGACCTGCAAGTCCTTTAAAATGAATACCAAGAAATCAGCATTTTTGAGTATCATTACCAAACAAATCATTTTAAAATGTAATGGAATAAACATTCTATTATGTCAATCTATCTCATGTTAAATTGGAAGGGAGAACCTGTTTTTTCTTAGGCAGGAAATAGTTGGACGTTGATAAAATACGCATTGTAATATATCTTTGCTGCTAGTATTTTCTGCATGTATGGAGTAACACCTACACAAAACTAATCCAGGCTTTATGTTCTCCGTGTAAAATTCTATTTAAAGGGAAGATAAGCAATGAAATATAATAGTATATAAATTGTTTTCCGGTCAAATCTCTGATTTCCTTAGGCTCAGAATATTTGTTAATGGCTTCATATGAATGTGTTTTGTACTGTACACGATTTGGACATTTGGTGATCTCAGGATCAAAGCATTGCCCATGAGAAAATCTGACTACCAACAGTGCATGTATTTTAGATGTTTTATATATATATATATATATATGTATATGTGTATATATGTGTATAAATATCATATATAAATATATATGTTCATATACTTTCATGTGCTTCAACACATCAGTCTTCCAAAAATAGTACAACAACTTCTAACAACATTTCCCCCAATAACAAATGTATTTCAAATATTAAGTAAATTAAAACAATTCATCAGCTGTCATCAATAATGCTGTATCCCTGTGACTCCAGTCCAGCAGCAGTAGCTGGTTTTTCAAAGGTTTTTGAAAATTATTTGAAGGTAAATTGTGCAACTGGAAGATACAAGTTTATCTTCAGATTTGAACCTGGTCCATTTTAAATTTCAACTTTTTCAGAGAAAAAAATTAATGAAGTAATTCCTCGCTTTGTGGTGCATATGGGTAGAGGAATGTCTAATCCAAGTGTACTCTGAAAAACCAAATACATAAATTTAAGTGAAGGAGAGCCTCTAGGATTAAAGTGTGGTATATATAAAGACATTTTTCCTTTTCAAAGTTTGCCCTCTAATTAAAGAAATATAATTTGTTTCCTTTTTATTCCTGTTTTAGTTTTCTTTTGTTTTTTGTTCCTTTGAAGTTGTTGATTTCCACTTTGGAAACTGGAGAAGAATAAAACTAGTTTTAGTTAAACATGGAAAATTTTTTTGCAGGTAACTTCTAATATATAGGCATTTCTGTTTATATATCCATAAGATCGAGGTTTCTTGGTTTCTTTCTTTTACCATACTGATATTATAAGAGTTTTTAAAAAACAATTCTGTCTTTTAGAGAAAGCAGTTTTCTTTTTAGTCATATTTTCTAAATTCGTCATGCAAAGAAATGTCAAAAGAAAAATAAAAGTTGCATTAAGAACCTTTTTCTTATTTTTGATAAACTATTTGAGCCATTTGTTGTATATTTTTGTGTAAGACATTCCTTTAGGGTTAAATTAGCTTTGAAAGGGCGTATCTAATCATAAAGGCAACCTTCAATTAGGAATTTTATTTGCACTCCTTTGACCTTTATTTTATATTTGACTGTCCTGTTTTCTTGACCTGGTGCCTCAGCCATTTTACTAGCTCTATGACCATGTTAATAAACACTTCTAAGCTTCAGTTTCCAGTTTCCTCAGCTGTAAAAAAGAGATAAAATTATGATATCATGCATGTAGGAATATAAACATGATAAATTCCATACGTGTATGTGCAAGTGCCATATATACATATAAATGCATATCATGCGTATGTGTGCATATATGTATATATATGCATACATGTAAATGTACATGTGTATATATAGTATATGTATATATACACACATAGTATATGTATAGTGTGTGTGTGTATATATATATATACACATGTCTCTTGTTCATTTAGACCTCATAAGTCAAATGTGGAACCAAATATATTTACTGAAGAAAAGGTGAAAGTTTTATACTACCAATATAAGGTCATATAAGTGTCAGTATATAGGCATGCATATAGTATGTATATATACATATGTGAATATAAGTGTATATATATATCTCTCTCTACACAAATAGTGTGTATTTGTGTGCTTAGATGCTGTCATTATAATTCATTTATTTTTCTCAGTTTTGTCTCCAATCTTTTTATTACTATGATTAATAAGTGTTTTAATTAAATCATTAATAAAATGCTCCAAATATGTCAGACTAAATGTTTACTTCACCTTTATTGAGAGAAAGAGCATGACTGCTGGTACTGAATTGGGGATTTCAGTTTTAAAAGATTTTTCGAGGAATTTGAAATTACAGCAAATTGTGATCTGTTCGAATAGAAAAGAAAATCTGGTTCTTTTGTAGAGAAATAAAACCTTCAACTTTGTGTAGATTTTTTCTTTTATTTTTCTTCTTTTTTTTTTCGTTTTCTTTTCTTTTCTTTTCTTTTTTTTTTTTTTTTTTTTTTTTTTTTAAAAGA